>NW_019426058.1:0-5426 GCF_000390285.2 Anoplophora glabripennis
AGAAACCGCATTATCGATGCGTGCAGGGTAATTAGAGAGACTCCAGGAATATTTAAGCGAATACGTGGCTCAATGCGCCGAATGTTTTACACTTATTTAGTTACACCCTGTATATTATAGAAAATATACGTAATATTATATTTTCTACATTCGACATTATAATATAACATTTATTTGCTGTAAATATATCAAACAACAATCATAGTATGTTAAAAACTTAAAAAGTGAGGTTAAAAAACATCCGATTTCGGATAAAAGTTAAAATTATTTCTACTTTTTCCGACGTCGTATGAATTTCGGATGAAAATGAGCGGACCTTCGTATCGTCGGAATTCGGATGCATGGGACACCGGCCTAACCAACAAAGTTAGTTAATTCATTATGTAATCGTATCGAATACCACTGGAGCAAACGAAAATATTCGATTATACTAACCTCCTCACTCGACGTATATCCTTAAAACACCGCTCCAGCTACGCTGTCGTGGTGTTTCGCAGATTATATAATTCATTAGAAATTTAGCCAATAGCAATTACAAATTTTACGTAGTTACTATGTATTGATAAGCGATTATACTCTTGACGACGTGGTATAACCGTTTTGGTGTTTCGCCTCCTCCAACAATGTGAACTATGTCATGGTAACGNCAAAATCGGAGCCATAGAAGCCGAGATACTGAACGCCGAAGCGCGCGCGCTCTTTGAACGCACGATTTCAATTTCTATAATTCATCCACTTTTCTCGGCTTAACGATATTCATTGAATTTTCATATAAAAAGCACACGTGCGGTCATATTTATAAAAACACATACGGAAAGTTCTTTAAAAAACCTACCAAATTCAATTTTTGTTTTTATTGCATAGTTTTGCAGCTAACGGCTTGTCGACTTTGACACTTGATATCTCGGAACTTATGTGACCGATTTAAACGTTCTTTTTTTCAAGTTAAGTGTCTTTCCGAGAACTTCTTTTTTAGTACTTTGGTATATATTCCAACCCGCAAAACCGCTTCACGAAAGTATTGTTTATGTCAAAATTTTTCGAATTTTTAAAATCGCTCCAAAAATTATTAAAAAAAAATAAAATTAATATTACAACGATTCTATATGATAGTTAAAGAGTCCAAGTATGTGTAAAAAAATCAGCGCCAATTAAAATGCCTAACTTTAACCCCAGCACTAACGCAAAAAAATAACGACATTTCGCGCTGAAATTTAGTAACAAATTGTCTCATACCAAAACTATCAGACCGATTTCGATCGGGTTTTGGGATTTCGTTTTGTAATCCTTTAAAGTACTTACATCTACATTTATAGTAGAATTGAACAATTTCTTACCTATCAGTTGAACACTTCAAAATTACCTCGACTTTCATCACTTTCTCACGCTGTTTTGGCTATCTAGCAACAAAAATATGAAATGCGCAGATATCAAAACAATTCTGTCTTACTTATAGCAAATTTCGTAACAAACAATTTCATCAGTAATAGTTTTTTCTGTAAACTGCATATTTAAGAAGTTATATTGGAAAATATTAGAAAAAACAGGTGATTTTTGAGTATTTTTGCATTTTAATTTTTTCTGCAAATAGTTGCAAACTTTTTTTCTTGGCGCAACCTTATATTTTCGACCGATTTTTACTAATATCTAAACTACGTCAAGCAACAACCATGCCAATGTGTAATTCTCCTGGACTACTGTAGCAGTGTAAAACCACACTGTTTACCAATAAATTCGTGAATTAATTGATGAAGAACTTCGTCAATTTATTGATGAATAAATTGTCAATGTAAAACAGCTATAGCAATTTAGAACAGTGGTGTAACATATTTTTTTTACTATTATAAAATATGAGATTTCTAATTTTTCTATCAAACAGTGAGGAAGTTCAAGTTTGGCAGGCTCAAGTATCTATTTTCAAATTTTATTTTGAATGGTTTTGGACCTTGAAAGAAAATAACTCGGAGGCCCACAGCTAAGGGGTTCTTTAAGGAGAATTTTTCATCTATATACAGGGTGTTGCATCACGAGAGAGACATGGCTTAATGGGAGATAGAGGACATCTAGTGTAACTAGGATCGCCTATAGAAATAACTTCTTGGCCATTCTTTATTGAGATACAGGGTGATTTATGATTTTTGGTCAAAACTGCTTTATGTCATAACTTTGGTAGGGAATGGAATAATGGGTTCATATTTGGTAGGGTTAATGCACTCACGATACTTCATGTATGCATGTATGACAGCAAAAAAATCCAGGTCCGGACTGCAAAAATTGTAAATTTTTTGTGCAAGTCTAGAAAACAACACTCTGTATGTATTTTTTTGAAATTCCCTTACGATATTCGGAAAGAGCATAAAAAAGTGATTTTAAAGACATGTTTCTTTTTTTTGTTACACTTTGGTGGTTATTTAAATAAGCTATTGAATATACGAGACTACGGCTTCTAAAACTAAATTATGTGAAGGACACATGATAAAAATGGTTTTGCAACTAAAATTAGCGAAGGCTTAATTGAGGGTAGATGTTATAAATAAGCATGCATATTTAATACATAAATATACATAAACCTCATTTTCTTTAAATAATATGTATTCCAGGTCCGGACTGCAAAATTTTTAATTTTTTTTGTAACTCTAGAAAACATCGCCCCGTATGTATTTTTTTAGTATTCCCATACGATTATCGAAAAGAACATAAAAAAGTAATGTAATCTCAGCGACATGTTTCTTTTTCTTGTTACACTTTGATGATTACTTAAATATACGAGTAAGAAACACATGACATGAGTAAGTAAAAGATACATGATAAAAATAGTAGTTTATTTCTTTTAGTAAATAGGATTTCTAAAAAATAGAAATAAAAAAAGCAAATAGGAACAAAGACTATTTAATAAAACACGGAAAACAAATAACAATAAAATACAAAGAAAATAATAGGTGTCTAAATGTACTTTACAATGGCAAATTAATTTTATAGCAAATTTTCAAAGTGGCCTCCTCAATTTCGATACATTTTCATACTCGTTTACCCAAGTTTCCAATTGCTCGACGTATCGATGGCAATCGTAATCGACGGATTTATTTTTTGTCATGTGTTTTTTATCATGCGATTTTAGTGTAACAAGAAAAAGAGACATGTCGCTGAGATTACTTTTTTATGTTCTTTTCGATAATCGTATGGGAATACCAAAAAAAAAATACATACAGGGCGATGTTTTCTAGTTACAAAAAAAATTAAAAATTTTGCAGTCCGGACCTGGAATACATATTATTTAAAGAAAATGAGGTTTAAAATATGTATGCTTATTTCCTGAGGGTTGAGCTACCTACCAGGCGCGTCCCCGGGTGGCGGATAGGGGAAGCCATAGGACCTCGGTTCTATGGCGAGGGTCGTCATAAGCAGCTCCACTGGGGCTAACCCCCTGGCTAGGACCCCAGAGAAGGCACCCCGCGGACCAGCTCCCACGTGTTTGTGCCGTGCGTGGCAACCCGTGTCGTCGGAGGAAGGGTACCTGGTGGTTGAGCAGGCCGTGCCTGCAACACGCCACTTCGGTCCGGAATTCGACTAGACGGGTGGCCGGGAACTAACCCACTCCCGGTCAATCGGCTGTGCTGTCCCGTCAGAGGGCCGGCAGGGTGAGCTCTTGGGGCAGGGGGGCGCGTAGAAGGCTGCAAAACTGAGCGTCGGTTGGCTCCGGCGTTCAGGGATGCACAACCCTCTATCGACGCCGTTCTGCTTTCGGGAGCTATATCCACTTGGTAGCCCTGGTGACTGCTTGCAGCATCCCCTAGTTGGGCTCTGTGGTGGGTGGGTAGCCAGGTGGACGAATACCACGACAATCCTACATGGATAATAATCATGCCAAACCCCCCGCGGCAGAGCGGCAACGCTCGCTGCTACCCGAACCTGAGGCAGAGCGGCAACGCTCGCCACAGCCGGGACCATCGTCCCAAATTATCCCTCAAATGGGGGACAACAAAGAGCCCGAAAATAAAAGAAGGGGCAGACGTATCTGTGGGGCTGAGGTCAAGAGGAGGCGGAGAGCGCGTGAAGAGGCAGCTAGAGCTGCAATTGCAGCTCCCTCCTCTGAACGCGCACCCACTCTTCTGGCGCAGCCTACAACGTCTGGGGTGCATGGTCCTGCACGGGCGGTTGGCGGATCTAAGGGTCTGCCACCGTCTATGCGTGACGAACGCCACCCAGGCAAAAGTGGACCGCCTATAGGAAAAACTGGGCACCCGAAAAGTGTGCCACCTTCCCAGGCGAATCCACCATCTAGGAAGGGAGAGCATCCCCACGGAGTGCCATCCCATAAAAAGAGGTATAGGTCGGGGACCTCATCGGACACCACTCCGATGAGGTACAAGAGGGCAAAACAGGCCCCCCCACTACTTCCACATATAGCGATGCAGCCCTAGGTCATCTTAGGGTTGCAATCATTGATAAGGACAATCCCTATGGGAAAATTCCCAAGGATAGGGAGTCCATTATCAAAAGATTACTGCTGGTGGAGCTGGATAAAATTCTTCTAACTCCCGACGCTACCATTAGACCACCTGTGTTTCGCTCGTGGACATACTCTGGTGAGATCATCAGGGTTGACTGCGAAGACGAGTACACACGGACGTGGTTGACGGATGCAGTGGGAAGCCTGAACCCGTGGGAGGGCAGTGCCCAGCCGTGGTGCGCTCTGACCAGTTGCCAAGGCTGACGAAAGCCACCCTCTGGATTCCCGTGGAAGCTGGATGTGACCATGGGGAAAAGGAGGTGGTGATGCGTCGCCTGGCGGGTCATAACCCCACGGTGAGTGTGAACAGGTGGTGCCTGTTCCACCACGAGGCTAAGGATGACCCACGAGGCCATCTACTCGTCTTCGGAACCGGAGACGAGGACCTGAAAACCCTGAAGGCGAGGTCGATGAAGATGTACTACATCTTCCAGTCCCTCGTTCTCAGGGTCAAAACACACAAACCTGCGCCGACGGCAACCTCCGGGCCGCTGGAGCAGATGGAAACGGAGGCTGGAGAGGCGGAATTGCATGCAAATGCAGCCACCTCCTCAACTCCTCCATCTCTGGCGCAGGGGGACGAGGAAATCCACCCCTCCTCTTAGGAGGTTAGGAGGATAAAAGACGAACACCATATTGGATTCACAATGTTTGGTTTAACAAAGGTAAGTGTGGTACAGTGTAACCTGCAACACAGCAGGGCGGCAACGGCTGCATTATGCCGCCGCCTTGATGTGGAGCAGGGTACACTGGCACTAATACAAGAACCCTGGGTTGTCAAATCCAGGATATCAGGTTTAAATAAACTAACTGGGCGTATTTTCAGCACACCCAACACAGACAGGCCGAGGACGGCTATATACAACCCTCGCCATATCAAAACCTAACCACTACAACACCTTTCAACATCTGATCT
>NW_019426058.1:8991-13339 GCF_000390285.2 Anoplophora glabripennis
TGTCTTTAAAATCACTTTTTTATGCTCTTTCCGAATATCGTATGGGAATTTCAAAAAAATACATACAGAGTGTTGTTTTCTAGACTTGCACAAAAAATTTACAATTTTTGCAGTCCGGACCTGGATTTTTTTGCTGTCATACATGCATACATGAAGTATCGTGAGTGCATTAACCCTACCAAATATGAACCCATTATTCCATTCCCTACCAAAGTTATGACATAAAGCAGTTTTGACCAAAAATCATAAATCACCCTGTATCTCAATAAAGAATGGCCAAGAAGTTATTTCTATAGGCGATCCTAGTTACCCTAGATGTCCTCTATCTCCCATTAAGCCATGTCCCTCTCGTGATGCAACACCCTGTATAAACGTTTTTCTCTTATTTTTTGCTGTAGAATGTGCTCGCAAAATATTAGACTAATCTGGAACACTTTGTACAACTAATGTGATTTCCTACAGTTATAAAGTTATAAAAAACTCAATTTATTTGAAAATTAATACCTAACATAATTTTCTTTGAACATTTTGGTTATAATCTTGTAATAAATGCAATACAGTTTTAATCCATCAGACTTCAGGAGCAGATAGAACCGCCAACAATACTTAATGCTACCTACTTTGTTTTATAAATTTATTTGATAAAATTACCAAACCATAAATTTGGTGTACATATGTAAGTTATATCTGATCAAGTTTCTAGAAAATACTAATATTGTCAACATTCTTAAGCAATCAGTAACAAAGATACTGAGAGACACCATCATTAACGTCACTATCGATATTGACACATCACTGAAAATTGTTTTAAACTCGATAAATCCTTTCGATTCCCAACTGACTAAAAAAAAATACATCTACATTTAATTCAAAAAAATAAATAATTATGCGTTACTTTTTTATACTAAAATAAGTTTATTGCACAATTGATCAAATCGAAAATAATTAGTGAAGAGGAGACCTTGAACTAAAAAATAACTTGAAAATGATATATGTATAGAGAATATTTTTCTTTCTACAAAATATTCAGTGGCTTCAAAATTCTGATGTTCTCTATTATTTCAGAAGATATTTCAGTAAAAGGATTTCTTTTAGGACTTTGTACATGTAACACCCTTCGTCTCGAAAATGACTGAGACTTTGAGATAAGTTTATAAAACAGAATACGATTATTTTTGGTTGTTCTATCTACTTCCAAAGTCTGATGTATTAAAACTATGACACTCTGTAGAAGCAGTATACAATATAAATATCAAAGGACTCCGCACTTTTCTTATGGGAAGTGGGTTTCGGCCAATTTTTTTAAAACTTCGCAGGTTGATAGTTCTTAATACGTAGATCAAAAGTCTCAATGGGCACAAAGTCCCAAATCCACCCCTTCCTCCCCAAAAACTGCCTCCAAGTAGCGGGGGCAATTTAACTGATTTCTGCATGTAAAACAATTTATTTTTTTAATCAACCCAGCAACGACCCCAAACAACCACATTTTTGATTATCAAACTACCCCACTTGACCCCACCCCTCACACACCCCCCACCCCCTACGAATCAGCCTATGGATTTTCCAGATTACTGTATTTTATAGTTGCACGTATTTTTTGCACATATTTTTTCACACTGAATTCGAATCTGCAACTCAATTTTACGAAATCGGAACAGGAAAATTGTTATTAACAATTTAATTGTTTATATAGTTATAGAGTTTATTTGTGATTTTATGAAAAAATATTTCAAGTGTTATTTATTTTCACTAAATCTAAAAAAAGTTTGTGATTTTTTCGAAAAAGTAATATCCAAGCTGTAAAACGCTGTTAAACTTAACACACGTGATATCTACAGCTATCATACGTATACTCTCAGTGTTAAACTTTGGTGGTGTTTTAAACATAAAACATTGATTTTTCGAAAAAAACAATAGTTTTTTTATAGATTTCATTGAAATAAACTTTTATTTGAAATTTCTTTTCATAAAACGACAAGTAAACTCCCCGCTACTTGGAGGCAGTTTTTGAGGGAAAGGGGTGGATTTGGGGCTTTGTGCCCATCGAGACTTTTGATCTACATGTTAAGATCTATCAACCTGCAAAGTTTCAAAAAATTGGCTGAAACCCACTTCCCATAAGAAAAGTGCGGGATCCTTTAGGAAAACCAAAAATTTCTGAACAAAACTTAATATGGATAAACTTATGTTTTCAACGTGCATTCAGTGCATAAAATCATTCTTTTTTGTTACAGTTGAAAGTACAAAATGAAGATATACTCATTATACTCAGTGGATGAGTTAAATAAGTTGAAAATGTGGTTAGTTTTTAAGACATTCTCTAATTTGTGGTCATTAATAATAAATATATTTTTTAGATGTACAATTTTCATAAATGCGGAATGCATGCAAATTATGTAAAATAAATAATAACTAATACAATAACAACAAGTGTAATCAATACTCCCATTATTAAAATTACTTTATCTTCAGAGGCTCTTTTTTCTATTAACTTCATAGTATGATTACTTAAACCTAAGGTATTTGCCATGTCAATTATTCTTCTATGAGCACCTTTCAGTGTCATCCTTTGTGACCTTAACGATTCTAAAGAATTGAATCCAGTATGTAACATTTCATCAACACCTTTATTGGCATTCTGTAAAGAGTTTTGATGCTGTATTGCATAGTCAATGTTAACAGCTGTTACATCTGGATTAGGAGTAAATCTTCTATTAAGTAACAATTCTCTTTCGTTAGCTGCAGCTTCTTTACGGACTCTTTTCTGTTTTAATGCTTCCAAAGCAGCGTGTAAATGCTTACTATCATATTTAAGCTGATCACATCGCATCTTAGCATTTTGTCGTTGGTCAAGTGGTAATTTGTGGATAAACAAATCAAGTTTTTCACAATTTCTAAAATAAACAATTGGTTATTCAAAAAATAATATTAATCGATGTATACTTACTTATTTATTGAAAATATATTTTCTTGAATATCTGTTTCAATTTCTATTGCATTTTTTGGACTACCTTCTAATACATGAAAACTTTGTTGCGTTTGTAGAATTAATTTGTTTGTTTGATTGTACAAAGAATCCATGATTTATTAATTTCATATCTATCTTAGGCTTTTTTTCGCGAGTGAATATTGGTGAATACGTCTGACTTGTAGTTACTGTTTCTATCTCTTTTCATCTTTTTTCTAACCTTGTCTAACCTGAACAGATCGCGAAAATGTATATATTCACTATTCAGTGGTGCAGCCTGTCATATTGTAATATGTATTTTGACGACTTTGACATATGGGTTCTAACTTCTAACCAGTAACCATAATTTGTTATCCTTTATTGCTTGTGTTGTGGGAATTGGTGTTATCTCACTAAATAATAATGTATTTGCTTCGAATAAAACTGAAGGAATATATCAATGCTTTCTTTGGAATATTTTTAAGTGGCAAATTTAAAAAGCGTGAAAAGTATGTAGATTCTGATGTTGCAAGATATGCGAATATTCGACATAATCGTTATCGTAAGAGAGTGGAATTTGGTCATTTATGTCAATGGCTACAAAACAGAAATTGTGACATGGCTCTATATTTTTTGATATTTTTGTGGAATGAGGATGATGATGTTCCTTATTTATGTTATAAGTTTAGAGAATCATATCATATATTCTCTATTCCAGAAAAAAATTAANTTCCACAAGAAAATTTCAAAAATCACATTATCTGTGTGTCAAGAGAAAATGACGTAATTTTCTCTAATGAACTAATTCTCCTGTTTTCAAAAATCAGGCCCCTGGGGCTTGATTTTTGAAAACAGGAGAACTGATTCTCCAGAGAAAAAATTCACCTGACAAATTTCTCTTAAAAACTTAAATACTTATTTTTGAACGTTGAAGGAATCCAATTCTCTAGAGAATTTAATTTATGCCGTATGTCGAGGATATATTTGCAACTGACCAATCAGCGGGCAGAGTTTTCTTCAATATTTCAGTGCCATTATTGGCGACCCTGATGTTTAGTCACTTGATTTGATTTTGAAGGTTGTTTTGTAAATGTCATTATATTCGTCAGGGAGACTAGACATCTCCATGACATTCGTAGTAATTTAATATAACTTCAATTTGAATAGAAGTATATTTGAAAACACAAAAAAAATAATATTATTATAATTATGATAAAGCGTTCGTTCACGTCGAAAGCTCAAAAAAGAAATTAATATGCTTAGAAACAACGAACTTTTTAAAATGAAAGTTTTCTTGTACTTTTACTCACAAAAAGTCCCGCGAACAGTGGTCAGATATTGCTGAAACTTTAAATGGTTTAATTAATGTTGTCGCGGATGGTTTACAATTTCTGCAGCTTG
>NW_019426059.1:0-16378 GCF_000390285.2 Anoplophora glabripennis
TTAATACTTGAGATCCAAAATTTCCCGAGACAATGCTGATGTCAGATATTTCATATTTTGTATTCACTTCTATTTGGTTAGTTCTAATGAATGCTTCTCTACTACAAAGAAACATGTTTTTTATTTAGCAGTTTTTTCGATACTTTCAGAGTCTCAAACTAGAATGAGCTGGAGACGTTCCAGTCCACTGTTTTATCCAGTTTTTGTAAATTTTTGTTTAGCAAAACAAATCTGAGCTGTTAAATCCATTACACACACACACACAATATTGTGCAACATTATGAAATATTTCATCACCCGCTTATCTACAAGTCCCCACGCTAGGACCACAGCTACAGGTTGAAACTTGTTTAAAATCCAGACAAAATTCCAAGAAAAAGGTAATAAATCATACATTTGTTTACATAACTGTAATAAAAACAACACCTGGACTGGAAATGGTACTGACGTCATCATTGTTTTCCAAGAACGTGAGTCATGCCAACCAAATTTGCAAAATGAACCTCTATAAGAAAATACATGGGATTTTGTCACAGAATGAAGGTAGTCTATCTATTGGTAACGGGCTCGCTTTGGAATCCAAAAGTTCGGAGTTCGAATCTCAGACAGAGCAAGACTTTTTTTAATTTAAATAAAATTCGAAACCAATTTTAAATTTACCACCAATTGCAGCCCACCTCTCTCCTTCATTCGGATCTCTATTGCGCATGCGTTTAAATCTAGAAATTTTGAATTTACCACCAATTTTATTACCGCGCTCTGATTGGCTGGGAGGGGCGTGGCACACCTGTAATTAACACCTGTCGGCGGCATCCTTTGATCTTTGCCGACAAATTTTCCCACGGTCACAGAAATTTTCCCAGTCTCAAGTGCCCCCTTACCTACTCTTTCAGAGCAAAAGAACTTGCTCCGACATTGTCGTACGGGGTGAGATGTATCCCTGCGGCGCGACTTCGATATGCAGTGCTACGAGGATTGATGCCCTCGAAGGTACAACTAATAAATTAGATCGTGAAAATATGATCAAGACTGAGCTGGACGAGACCTCGTTCCCCACAAACGCAGCTATCTCGGTGCTTCGTGGAGAGTCTGAGGAGCCGAAGGTGGTAGCTCGTAGTAGTACGCGGCACGGCGACGTCACAGTGCCGTACAGGCTGAGGTCCGCGACTACGCGAGTTACTGATACCACATCGAGTATCCCTCAAGACGTGCCCACGGAGACGAGTAGCATGCCAGAGTTACCACGAAGTGGGTCACCCACGAATACTCGGGACAAGGTTAAACCTACGTCCCAACTGGTAGGGTCCGGGGAATCCCATGAGCCCAACCACGGTTCGCGGTCCGGCCCGATAGCGGCCTACCTCCGATATCGGGTGTTCCGGAACGTGGAGCCGTCGGCGACGGCGATACAGTACATTCAGCTTTTCTACGAAATGGTACCCAGCGGGAACAATACACATCTCATTCGGGTGCCATGGCAAGCGAAAACCCCTTAGCCGACTATGTCGTAGGTGACGTAGCCGGCCCTTTTTATCTAAGCAATTCTGGTACATCGCCCGTCCACTCTCAGGATTTCCCCCAAACATACGATCACCGCCTAAGTGGTCCCTATTTAGAAAGTCTAACCAGCCACGGCGCTCGATGTGGGGCTCGACATTCTTCGTCGAGATCTCCTCACGAGTTCCTGTCTTAGACACCACGTCTGTAGGACATATCCACCACAGACCGCAATCATTTGAGAATATCCTGCCACCTGGACGCAGGATATTCTCAAGTCCCTAGTGGCGACCCACTTGAACTCCGTACGTCACTATCGCGGACCCCGTTCAAGGGAACCAACATCCTATATGATATTCTACGACATGTCGCTCGACGTGGGGCCCGAAGTCCTGCTTCGACGTCTTCGCGGCGAACCCATGTTGCCAATTCTCCCAATAATTCTCAAATATTAGGCACTTTCGATCATATTCCACGACACACCTGCAAACCTAACGGCAACAACAACTGCGTGACGTAAAAGTCTTCAAAATGGCTGCGCCCGTAGAAATGTGGATGCGCACGCGTCGAAGCTCATTCTCCCCTACTCCATATCTCTGGATTTATGTTGCTGGGTACCGGTGGAGGTTATGAATTTTATCCTAAGGAAATCAAGATTCAGGATGCGCGCCACGTGAGCCATTATTTGAGTAAATCGCCTACAAGATTCCGTAGTTTATCTCGAACGAATCAGAAGCAAGTAAGATATACGGAACGAAATATCCACGGCATCTGCTATTCATCTGGAGACGTAGAATATAGTGCGCTGAACGCTATACTTGGAGATTATTTATTGTGTACCGATATAATTTATGTGAAAGGACGTCAACAGCTGGATTATTTAGAGAAAAAATTATCGCAATTGGTTCCCTCCAACTGGTAGCACTTACCCAATGTAGTAAACGTTGAAAAATGAGATAATTACTGGGGTAACCTAGATATATAGAGTAGGGAGAAGGCTCATTTTCTTCTGAGCATCCTATTTTCGAGGGACACTACCAGTGCCGCCATTGTGAACATGAATTTTGTTTTGTTTTGATTTTTGTTGAGTGGGCAAGGTTTTGTTTCGTGAATTATTATTAGTTGCTATTTGTTTATAAACGTATAATTTACGCCTGGGGCGGCAAATTTGCGCTGTGGGCGTTTTTAATATTCAATACATAGTTTTTACACTAATGAAAACATTTATCCTTTATTGTTTGTGTTATATCGTGTGCTGTGAGGGGGTGCTTTTTAACATAGGCCGTTTTAAATCAAAAGGAATTACATTTCATCGGTAAGAGTGGTTTTATGAATTTAATTCTTGCAACAACTGTTTAAATAAATTATCTTGAAGCTCTCCAAGGGGTGCCATGTTTATAAAATGAGTAGAAAGTCTGAGACTTGATCACGAATTTAAATGGTCAGATAATAAATTTGTTTGTTCATGCCACTTTAAAGCAACAGAAAGCTGGAAGTAAAATTCGCCTATAGCGTGATGCAGTTCCAAATTAAGAAGTCCGTTTAACTAATAAATCCGACGCTCCATCCACAAGTTTATTGAAACATCACATATCATAAAAAAATACTTCGATGTCATCATCAGATGATACAGTAGAGCGTTCTAAGCTTTACCGGAACCTTCGGTAATTTTATTTTTTTGTTTATACTAATATTTTTAAATAAATATTAATTATTTTCCCTGGTAGTCTATATTATTATTTTAGTGAGTTGTCATCTAGTCAAGATACTTCTGCAAGTACTGATAGCAGCACAAGGAGAAAACGTATAAAGTTTTTTCAAACCGAACATAGTTATAGGTACATCTTAGAAAAAACAGTAATTAGGTTATGCGAGTTATGCACGTTATATGTATTTTGTTTCCAACCCCAAGCAATGACTATTGCTTGGCTTACATGTTCCATTATTTCAGTATATCACCTGATAAAATCAATCAAAAATATTCATAATTACCGCAATAAGACGATTTAGTATTCACTGAAAATAAAATGCCATATGAAAAGGATTTCATGGTTGTATTTGTTACTTTTGTGGTACAACAATTTTATAATTGTGCAGAAGAACTGTTCCCTAGTTTAATAGGGCACAATATATCACTCACATGAAAGTCATTTATTAATTCTAACGAAAAGTGTTGTTTCTGCAAATACGCGTATAAGATTTTTTAATTTAGGGAAAAATATACTGAAAAAATGCAGGGACATCCTTAATATGGAAACAACTAAGTTGATATTATTTAATCATCAATGAATAAAATATGTAAAATCATTATTTGTTTGTACTAGTTTTTCTTTATATTTCAGAATAAAATTTCTATTTATATATTTACCAATTTCTGAAAAAAAAGCCTATTAAAATAAAAAATGTTGCTCATATCATTTGAATCTTTATTTTTGATATTGTATTTTAAAGACTCTCCCTGTTCCTATTTAAAATTCCCTAAAATTTATCTGTGTTGGCAACCATGATGTTCAAAATGGCGACCATTGTTATTAGCCGGACGCGCAGGTTGTTAGAGAATTTTCCCGACTCTATATCTCTGAGGTAATTCCCCACCACGTTTCCAAGTAGATGTACCCCGTTGTTCATATCATATGAATCCAAATAAAACAGTCAGATGCAGCAGGTGGAACTGCGAGAATCTTTTCCTTTGGGTTGCCGTGTTTTTTTTCTTTTGATTATAAAAAAAAGGTATTGGAATATTTATTCTTTATTTATTTTATATTTACTTTTAATCTCAAGAAAACCGCACATAAACGGCAGCTTTTCGTCGTGAGAGCGAGTCGTAGGTTAGGAAGCAGCTAGCTAAAATTGTTTATACAGTATGGTATTAAATTGGGGCGCCACGTAACTTATGAGTGTAAGATATCTATGTGTATTCTGCAAAGTTACGGAAGTCAAAACACTTCATAAAATTAGGGTTTTACTGAGACTCTGATATTTATTAGTCACATATACAGGGTGAGTGAAAATAAGTGAGATAATTAGAAAGAACAAAAATATTTATTCTAAATCCCAGACTATCGGTTATTCGCTTCAGACAAATATAAGAACATTTTATAAAGAAATAATTCGTATTAATGAAATCAGATATATATTACCTACAAAAGATTGATTGGATTATAAAGTGATCAATTTAATATTAGAAGCAATTATTAATTTGAGAAACAATATGTAACAAGGATAAAGAACACGTTTATGTTATTGGAGTTACTCCAAATCTCGCTTATTCATAGTACTATGCTTTAGCGTAACAATATCATATTTCAAATAAACAAATTATATATATATATATATATATAAATGTGTGCATTCAGTATGTTTCATCAAAAAAAAATTATAACTCTTATATAAACATTTATGTAGGTAATATGTATTTCTGTGTTATTTTAACCAATTCATAATAGGAGAGGGTATAAAAAAAGTTCTTATCTGTCCTGGCGGCTTCTCGATGAAGTGGTCAAGTCCTGTCCAATGAAGGAAAATGGCGGCGTCAGGTCCTAAATTGGGTGGAGCTGTATATTTGCGCCTAAAGTTTGACTCGGGAACTGGAGAGACACCACGGAAGAAGTTTGCCGTTTAGAATTTAAATTAAAATGCCTTATTGCCCTTAATTCTGGCCCATCCTTAAATCTAGCTTATCCTTAACCTTAGCTTGCCCTTAAATCTCTAAAAAATATGAAAGAAAAAAATTAAACCCCATCCCTAATGTTTTTTTTTGGGAAGATGATAAACAAATTTTAAACTCACCTTTTAAAAGAGATTTGTAAGACGAAGAAGAAAAAATTTGTACATAAAAACTGGAGCTTGGCTGCAGGTGTTAGTTATATAATCGGCATATCTTGAAGAGGCTGAGTTCAATTTCTTGGGATAGTATCAGTAGACATCGAGGAGTGAATGGCGCGGATTTTTCGTGTGCAATTTCAGATCCCCAAATGTAGGAAAATTGGTAGTTAATAACCAGCACACCTTATCCCATCGCCTACCAAAATTCAACTCTCCTCTCGATTTTCTAAGAACCCGAAGGTTCTGGTACCACGGAAGTACTTTAATTTGGTGGGGGTAACATTTCCGGAATAAAAGATTGATGATCTCGGCAACCAGAAATACAAATACAGATAGTAGATATATGTGACACTCAATATCTGAAGAATGGGAAAAGAAAATACCATAATGGGACTGCTAAATAAAAAGATTTATTTGATGGTAAGTATTTAGTATTTAGGTAATTAGTAATTAACCCCTTTTTTTCTGTAGGTAGCTTGGTAAATTACCGTAAACTGGAGAAATATATGGATTCATATAACTTGTGAACCAGTTTTAAACAAATGCACCTACGTCATCTTTTATTTAACGCTGTAGTATATAGGTAATAATATATATAGGTAATATTTTTTTTTATATTGTTATTACCATTACCTGTATAAGTATTTTCCATTAAATTCTACAATATTACTTATCAAGTATTACATTGTAATTGTAAAACTAGTTATTCATAAAGTAATTAATATGATTTTACAAATTTTAAGTACTTTTCTGGCGGTAGTAATTTTAAATGATACAGGGTATGCAACCTATTACCGCAATGAAGAAGAAAACAGTTACTTTCGACGAATCTAAAAATAAAGTGCATCTAATGAAAACGTGGACTTTTGCATCTACTGCAGCTCGGCGTAGATACTGGGAATTTTTTGCTGCAGATAGAGATAGATTCAAGAGAACAATTGAAACGACTTCCAAAATTCTCTAGCCATTATTAGATAAACATCTTGAAAAAATTCGCCAATTAAAATCCGAAATAACATACTACGATAACTAATGTAAAATGACTAAACAGTCTCAAAAGATGAACATTCAAGACAAGTGGGGTGATGTATTCACGAATCCTCATCGATTTCCTGCAACGAAAGATGGACCTACATCTACAAGAATTGTACCAATTACGTTATAATATTATATATTATATTTTAATATGCTTAATATATATGTTTACTTGTCCTTGTTTGTTTTATTTCCTCTGTCCCTCTACCTTTCATGTATAAGAAAAACCAGTTATAAGACTTTACAAATCATTATATGCCTCATTCGTTTATAGACAGTGGTCTTTTGCTTAACAACGATGGCCGTTTTACGTTCCAATTTCATAATCTTAACTGCAGTACTGCAAAATGTGTTGTATGTACACGAAATGTATGTGTGCCTACAGAAATGTTAGCGAGAATGATACGTGCTCACATACATTAATTCAGATGAGACGTAATATAGTTAATGGTGGAAAGCTGAGGGTCTTCGGGGCGTCAATTTCGGAACCTTCTAAATTCTACAAATTGAGAATAACATTTTATTTTAAACTGCTCCGATTATGAAGATGTACGCTCATCGTGGCGTCTGAAAATACGAAAACAGATATGAATACAATTTCTGGGCTTATTTACTTTATAACAGCTGCTACAGTTGCATTAGAACTGAAGAGTATCGCAAAAATCATTCAAAAATATTATGGCTAATGTAGCAGCATAAACAGCCCTCCAGATTTATTGGTATCGACAATATATGGTTCAGTAGCGCAGCACCTTCAAGAATTACAACCCTACTACCTCCGATGTATAATATTCAAATTGTTATCAAGAAACATAGGGACTAAAAACACAACTTTTATTCTGTAAATTTAATCATTAGATGTTCAATTATTCTTCAGTATATCATAGTCATAGGAAGCCAATCGAAGTAATGCCAAATTCCGTTCCTGAAAATGAGTGCTGGGGACCGCCTGAAAAGGTTTGCCGAATATATCGAAGGCGAGAACGAAACGTTATTTTTCTACCTTGCGACCACGTGGAACTCTGCTGGGTAAAATTTTGTACTTCATGTTATAAAAAACTTGATGCTACTGTGGTAATATAACTCTGTATTATGATAGGCTATAAAAGTAAAATAATAAATATATATTTCTTGTTTCATTTTTCCATATATCTATCAAAAACTAATTGCCACCTGTGAGATTTGAACTCACGACCCATGATTTACAAGACCAATGCTCTACCACTTAGCTAAAGAGGCTCATGCTAGGCTTACTGGCAAGCCTATTAGGTTAGAATTTTTGCTAACACCAATTATATAGGAAATAATATATCTGGTTAAAGTTTATGTCAAAGTAGCAATATTAAAGGAAATAGACTATCAAATTGCAATTTTGCTAACACTGCAATTATAAAGGAAACAAGATATCAGGTTACAGTTTATTCCAGCGTGACAGTATGAAATGATATAGACTACCAGATTGCAATTTTGCTAACAATGCAATTATAAAGGAAATAATATATCAGGTTACTGTTTGGAGGTCATTGACCTTGAATGATGCAATACCGGATAAGAATGACGAAATGCTATTTTAAATTTTCCGCCAACTGGTCATGTGACGTCACTTCCATGCCGCCATTTAAATTTACCGCCAACTGGCCATGTGACGTCACTTCCATGCCGCCATGACACTTCTTGTCTGGATCGAGAACACCAACGTCATTTAGTCTTAGTTATTTCATCGAACGAGCAGATTGTATGCAAAATGAGTGAAGTTCCCACTATGAAAATATGAAAATGGTGCAGATCATAAAATACAACATACGCATCGATCTTTTCCTTCACGATGTGGAAGAACTGTTAAAACTCAATACTTGTGTACTGTCGCATAAAATAAGTATGCTAGATTCGTTAAATTTTTGCATATACTATTTTAATGTTTTAGATATTATAAGTGACTAGCGGCCCGTCCCGGTTTCGCACAGGTGGACATTTATTTTAAACATTTTGGGATATAAAAAATATAGCCTATGTTACTTAGGGATAATGTAGCATTCTAATGGTGAAATCCGTCCAGTAGTTTTTGAGTTTATTCGTAACAAACATACATACATACAAAAATACAAATCTTTCCTCTTTATAATATTAGTATAGATTGGATAAATTCTAAAAAAATTTAAATGAAATTATAAGTTCTTTTTGTAATGTATCTAATGCTAGTATATTAAGTAATGCCCTTCGTGAATATCTTCACTTTTATCAAATTAATGTACTGTCTGATATATGTAATAAATTAAAATGTTAATTAACATATCTTATATTTTATTTTTTATTTTTTCCTTGTACCTCAGTTTCAAAATATAATAGAAATTTAACTTGAGTAAAATTACACAAGTATACTCTTGCGTGCACAACAGAAAACGAATAAAAATGATCAGTTTCCTGTTTGCATATTCCACAACAGAAAACCGATAAAAATTATCGGTTTCCTGTCTCCTGAATTTTGCTAACACTGCAATTATAAAGGAAATAATATGTATATCAGGTTACATTTATGTTAAAAAACAGGTCTGAACCAGTAGAAAACAGGTCTGAACTTTGACCCCAGACGACCTAAGAGTGATGCAATACCGGATAAGAATGAGCAATGTCGTTTGGAGGTCATTGACCTCCCTTATCGTGATTGAATTTTAAATTTATCGGCAACTAGCCATGTGACGTCACTTCCATGCCGCCATGACACTCCTTACCTAACACTGCAATTATAAAGGAAATAAAATATCAGGTTAAAGTTTATACTAGCGTGCTAGTATTAAAGGAAACAGATTGTCAAGTTGCAATTTTGCTAACACTGCAATTATAAGGAAATAATTGTAATGAACCTTTTTTTTATTTTCGGGATTTTCAGATTTTATTTATATTTCAGTAATAAACTTATTTTATTTTGCTCCCGCTGTATTATAATTGTTTGGCGCACCGCGATTTTGCACACGGCCCACGAAGTCGCCGTTTCAACGGCTGGAGTTGCACACGGCACTACCAGCCGTTCTGTATAAAAGCAACGGAGTCACCTACACCAGGCAGTGCTTAGTAGGTCTTTCCACGGCACTCAACCCTCCTCTGGGTCTCCTAACCAGAGCGTTTAGCAGGTCTCTTCCGCGGCGCTCAAGGTAAGGTACACACCTGGACTCCGACTCCGGGTACTTAGCAGGTCTTTCCGCGGTACCTGACATCTACCTCGCGGCCGACTCCGTGTGTTTAGCAGGTCTTTCCGCGACACTCGGCGTCGTCACCGTCAGGACATACGTATTGCCTTCGTGACAATAGGTATCCCGGTGTTTATGTTAGTTATATGGGTAGGGCATTATTGTTAATGTTATATGTGTTTATAGACTGCGATTTATTTTGGAAAATAAAAGTTTTATTTATACCAAGTCTTGTAATATTCCCGAACCTTGGAAAACACTTCTCCACCGAGTGAACCCGGGCTGTGACTGTACTAGTTCGGCGTCTGCGACCGAACCTCGAAAGTACATCACATAATTTTGGCGCCCGAGCAGGGACCGGAATAACGACAAGAGTAAAACAGAGACCATAGTATCAACAACTGTGAGAGGAGAGATAAGGAGAAGAGATCGAGATATTACCGCTCTAACCCTTAAAAGAGGTTACTGTGAGCATCCGTACCGTGGATCCGCCATTTTCTCGAAAAAGCCGAACTTAACCGAACATTTACGAAGACACCCGAAGTCAAGTGGGGTGTCGTTTTCAACATAATTGGACCCAGGAAAGCGTTTCCGACTATTTCCGCCTGCATCCGACAATTACCCACCGAGATATTGAATAAAAAAAACGCTCAGCGAAAAATTCTCACAATCTGAAGTGAGAATCAGGAAGAAGGTGTAGCCCGAAATCTGTTCAGCAAGTTTTACCATAAAATGCCTTCTGACTCCGAAGAAACCGCAGCTGGCCTGGAAATCGCTGATCCCAGGGTAAGATGGATTTATAAACTAAATAAAGAAGCATTGACAGCTGAGCTTAAGCGTTTCAATCTAGAAACCGAAGGCACAGTGGAAGAGATGAAACGGCGCATCATAAGGTTCCTACGCAATGGAGCTCCCGTCGTAGCACGCTCTGCACCCTCCGAACCGACTATATCGATCCCCGAAGTACCGAAAATATCAGCTTTCGAACTACTAAATCAAATACGTAAACTTAACATTGTATTTCATGGCAAAACAGACCCGATATCATTTCTAGAAAGACTAGAACAGGTGCAGAGCGAATACGAAATTACCGATGCACAGTTACTGAAATCTTTACCCGGGGTGCTTCAGGGAAAAGCATACCAGTGGTATATGAACTATAAACATAACTGGAGTACTTGTGATGACTTTGTGCAATATTTTAAAACTTTCTTCTATCCGTCCGATTACCGGGACAATTTAGAAGAGATGATAAGTTCCAAGTATCAAGCTAAACAAGAGACTGCCCGGAATTTTATTCTAGAAATGCAGACTATGATACGACGACATGGAGGATTTTCAGCCGAACGAGAAGTTACTTGCATTTATAAACGTTTGCGGGCCGAATATCGTCAATATATCCGAAGAACACAGGTAGAAACAATTTCCGATTTGGTGCAACAAACCTACGAGTACGAACAACTCCAAAAAGATCTGGACAAAGAAAACAAAACAAGAAAAGTGACTGAGCCGGTCCGAAATGCTGGCATTGCAGATTCACAACCCAATAGAACTATCAGACCGAATTCTCGCCCTAACTACGAGACAAATAACCGTTCACAAACAATACCCAGACAGGATGCGAACACTATCTGTTGGAGATGTGGAGCCACAGGACACACGAGATTTACATGCCGAGGACCATTCCGCTTATTCTGTTCCCGATGTGGACGGGAAGGAGTACAGACTAGACATTGCCGATGTGTTAACCAGAGCCACGCGACACCGGGAAATGCCGTCGGGGCTGGAACTCCGCGAGGCCAGCCCAGCGCCCGACAATCGAGGCCTCCGAACCATTAACCATTTCTGTACCGTTTACCAGTACTAATACAAGTAACTGGTCGAATAACCGCATTCGAGTAAACATAGACATTTATCACCGATCGTTTTCTGCTTTAGTTGATACAGGATCGGTGAGATCTTACATCAGTCCTGTTGTGGCCGAATATTGCAAGCAGATGGGGAATTTACCGAATCCGGCAAAACAGGAAATACAAGCAGAATTAGCCAATGGAATTTTGGTTAACATTACCGAGGAGTATCACATCCGAGGGCAACTGTTGTTAACGACTGTTGCAGCTGATTTTCTTCTCATGCCATCGTTGACTGTAGACTGTGTATTGGGAATGGATTTTCTCACCAAATATAATTTTACCATCGATATAGGAACCAACCAGATTACTATAAACCCTAAGACAGATAGGGTGTACCCTACGTCAACCATAGAATCGATTACTCTTCCGTCGTTATGTTTATCCGAAGTTCAGCAGAAAGAAATTGCCGATTTCATAGAACAAGAATTCACTGCATTTAAAGAGATACACGGCTACACTAACATGGCTGAACATGTTATTCGCTTAAAGGATCCGACTCCTATAAAACAGAGGTATCGTCCTAGAAATCCCGCAATGCAGAAAATTATTGACGATGAATTAGAGAGAATGCTAGCCGATGGGATTGTACAACCATCTGATAGTCCGTGGAGCTCACCAATTGTTTTGGCTGAGAAGAAGGATGGCAAACGCCGCGCCGCTTCTGTATAGATTTCCGTAAATTAAACGAAGTGTCTATAAAAGAAGCATATCCGCTGCCTATGATCAATGAGATATTAAGTAGTCTGAAAGAAGCGAATTTCTTTTCCAGTATTGACCTAAAACAGGGATACTGGAAAATTCCTTTATCACCGGAAAGCCGACCGTTAACCGGTTATACTGTTCCGAAAGGATTATTCGAATTCGTTTCAATGCCTTTTGGCCTGCATTCCGCTCCAGCTACATTCCAAAGGCTATTGGATAAGGTCTTGGGACCCGACATGCATGCGAAAGCATTTGCATATCTGGACGACATCATTGTTCTAGGAAAAGATTACGAAGAACATAAAGCCAACCTCAAAGTCCTCCTCAAGTTTTCCGTAGGCTAAGAGAGGCCAAACTTAAACCGAACCCAGAGAAATGTAAATTCTTTCAACAAACTCTGAAATATTTAGGACATTTAGTTGGCGAAAATGGTATCCAGACCGATCCCTACCAACGTGCGAGCTCTGAGAAGATTTTTAGGAATTGCTTCCTGGTACCGGAAATTCGTACCGAGATTTTCCGCCATTACCGCACCGCTGACCAAACTACTGAAAAAGGGGATGAAATGGAATTGGACCGACAAGCAAGAAGAAGCTTTTAACTCTTTAAAAGCCAAGCTCACCGAAGCACCAGTTCTTGCCTGCCCCGATTTTACAAAACCCTTTGTACTGCAAACCGACGCATCCGATCAAGGCTTAGGAGCCGCTTTAATACAAAATCTGGAAGGACAAGACCACATCATTAGTTATGCCAGCCGAACCTTAACTCCACCGGAGAAAAACTACTCAACTACTGAGAAAGAATGCCTGGCCATATTTTGGGGAATTCAGAAAATGAGACAGTATTTGGAGGGTTATCATTTTATAGTCGAGACCGATCACCAGTCCCTAAAATGGCTACAGAATTTGCAACATCCGACCGGACGTTTAGCCCGATGGATAGTAGCACTTCAGCAGTTCGACTTTGAGATTAGATACAAACCCGGTGTCTTAAATCGAGTAGCCGATGCTTTATCCAGACATCCAATTCCCGAAACTAATAGTACCGAAATTCAGGCCATGAATGACATGATCTTATGTCCTTGGTATACAAGAAAATTTCAAGAGGTAGAGCAAGATCCCGATAAAAATTCTGATTACTGTATTAAAGATGGCAAACTGTACAGACATTTCTTCGACCGATATGACTTCACAGAACCCGAACTGGCTGATCCTTGGAAACTGTGTATTCCCACATCCAGACGATCTGAAATTCTGCAAGAAGGTCATGATCGACCGACCGCCGGACATTTAGGCGTTGCTAAGACCATAGCTCGCATAGCCAGACACTACTATTGGCCAGGAATGTTCCGAGAAATTGCGAAATATGTTCGACAATGTCAGTTATGTCAACAACATAAATATTCTCAATTACGACCACCAGGAAAAATGCAGCCCCGCCCTCAACGGGGACCTTGGCCACAATTAGTACGGATTTAATTGGCCCTTTACCCCGCTCTACGTCTGGAAATAGATATATTGTGGTTTTTCAGGATAAGTTCACTAAATGGATAGAATTTCAACCATTACGAAAAGCTACCGCCGCTGCAGTAAGGAGAGCATTGCACGAAAGGATTATCGTTCGATTTGGATGCCCGAGAGTTGTAATTTCCGACAACGGGGTACAATATAAGAACCGTGAAATGCATAAATTCCTAACCGACTTGGGAATACGACAACTATTCTCACCACCGTATAGACCGCAGACGAATCCCGTCGAAAGAGCAAATAAAGTCATAGAAACTATGATAGCCCAGTTCTGTGACAATGACCACAAGAAATGGGACCGACATTTGCCCGATTATATGTTAGCCATGAATACCACACGTCATGAGTCCACAGGATTCTCACCAGCATACCTTAATTTCGGACGGGAATTAGAGATGCCAAATAGTATTCTCCGAGAAGACCAAACCGAAGAACCTGTCCCCGAACATGAAGCTACCGATATTGAAAGGCGCTCCGATCATTTAAACCAGCTCAGGTTTTCGACTTCGTACGAATTAACTTGGACAGAGCGTTTAGATCGCAGAAAAAGCACTACGATTTACGCCGAAGAGAGTGGACTTGCCATTTAGGTGACCGAGTTATGAAGAGAGAACATCATTTGTCCTCCGCTGTACGAGGATTTGCCGCTAAGCTAACGCCGAAATATTCAGGTCCATACTTGATTACAAAAGTATGGTCGCCGGTGGTATTCGACCTAAAAAATGAACAAAAGGGCGACAATTTCGACGAATTCATGTAAAAGATCTTAAAACCGCGCACTAAGTTATTTTTTTTACAGATATGGAACCAACAACACCAACCACGACCCAAGCTCGCTTGATGGAGTTGTTTGGCCCCAGTCCGGAGGTCCTGCAGCTGTATGCATCGCCACTGCCGGCCACCCCTGACCAGGTAACGCCTCTACCACCGCTGGTCAGTCCACTCCCAGCCACTCCATTGCCCGTCGCTTCGAGGCGAGAGGACGAGCCCTCCGCGTTAGGGATCACGCGGTTGTAAACACTACCGTACCGTGCTAGTGAAAGTGGTATTAGTTATTTTTTTTGTTATATTAGATTAAGAGGTTAGGAAAAAAGTTATTTTTTTTAAGAAGAGAGGGGAGGATGTAATGAACCATTTTTTTTATTTTCGGGATTTCAGTAATGAACTTATTTTATTTTGCTCCCGCTGTATTATAATTGTTTGGCGCACCGCAATTTTGCACACGGCCCACAAAGTCGCCGTTTCAACGGCTGGAGTTGCACACGGCACTACCAGCCGTTCTGTATAAAAGCAACGGAGTGTCGTGGCCATTAGGGCCGCGAAACAGCAAAAAACATATCACCAGCACGCACAAATCGCGCGAGCCAGGGGGCCCGGCAGGCAAGCCAGCGCGCTCGGCGGCGACGTTCAGTCCCCCGTCCGCCTGTTCTCTATAACTAGCCCGCGTTGTCGTGAAGCATGATCGTTTGTATCGGCCATATTGGCATGGGCNGGTGTCTTAAATCGAGTAGCCGATGCTTTATCCAGACATCCAATTCCCGAAACTAATAGTACCGAAATTCAGGCCATGAATGACATGATCTTATGTCCTTGGTATTCAAGAAAATTTCAAGAGGTAGAGCAAGATCCCGATAAAAATTCTGATTACTGTATTAAAGATGGCAAACTGTACAGACATTTCTTCGACCGATATGACTATGACACAAAACCCGAACTGGCTGATCCTTGGAAACTGTGTATTCCCACATCCAGACTATCTGAAATTCTGCAAGAAGGTCATGATCGACCGACCGCCGGACATTTAGGCGTTGCTAAGACCATAGCTCGCATAGCCAGACACTACTATTGGCCAGGAATGTTCCGAGAAATTGCTAAATATGTTGGACAATGTCAGATATGTCAACAACATAAATATTCTCAATTACGACCACTAGGAAAAATGCAGCCACGCTCTCAAGGGGGACCTTGGCACACAATTAGTACCGATATTGAAAGGCGCACCGATCATTTAAACCAGCTCAGAGACGTTTTCGACTTCGTTCGAATTAACTTGGACAGAGCGTTTAGTAGCGCAGAAAAAGCAATACGATTTACGCCGCAGAGAGTGGACTTGCCATTTAGGTGACCGAGTTATGAAGAGAGAACATCATTTGTCCTCCGCTGTACGAGGATTTGAGAAGCTAGCGCCGAAATATATTCAGGTCCATACTTCATTACAAAAGTATGGTCGCCAGTCGCATTCGATCTAAAAAATGAACAGACGGGGCGACGATTTCGACGAATCCATGTAAAAGATCTTAAACCCGCGCACTAAGTTATTATTTTTTTACAGATATGGAACCGCCGCCATTATTCTATGGCTAGAAATTGGCCTCAATGATTTGGGATCGAGGGGGATTATCCCTCTTTATCCTGCCTCATCTCGTGTAGGCCTGGACAGCCTTCGTAGGTGGGCCCCATCCGTCGTCTACCCCGACCGCAAATGCGGCCGGTGTAGGCGCTTTGTGGGACCTCCTTTTGTCCTGGCTGGGCCCCGCCGGCTAGGGCCCTTTCTTCTGGCGCTCTTCTTGCTTCGCCGGCTCGTCTGTGTAAACCCCGGGGGTAGTGTCATGTTTATGTGTGGTATGGTTGGGTAGGGTAGTGCGGCTATGCAGCCTGGGATGCGCTTTGCTAAGGTGGCCCTTAGGCTAGCGCG
>NW_019426059.1:18023-37634 GCF_000390285.2 Anoplophora glabripennis
TGGTCATGTTTTTTGGTGAAGCGGAGACT
Source organism: Anoplophora glabripennis (assembly GCF_000390285.2). Taxonomy (NCBI): domain Eukaryota; kingdom Metazoa; phylum Arthropoda; class Insecta; order Coleoptera; family Cerambycidae; genus Anoplophora; species Anoplophora glabripennis. Next base: position 18,053 of record NW_019426059.1, read on the forward strand.
CTTGAAGAGGGTCTTTAGCTGTCTGTATCGTCCATGTATATGTATATGTTTTCCTCGTTTTCTGAGTCCGACATTTTGTGCGTGTGCGTGCGTGCGTGTGTGTGTGTGTGTGCGTGTGTATGAGGGTGTGTACGTGTTAGTCGTGTGGGGTTGCCCCCTTACGGGGGCGTACGTGTCTTTTGGTGTATTTGTCTGTCTGGTATATTGTTTGTCGGGGGTCCCAATTTTAAAGAAATGTATTCTAAAGTAATGCAAATAACTGATAAATAAGTAAAAAAGTAACAAAGATGCTGACGGCCTCTATGCTTAAGCCGGGGATTAGGTCGGTGATTAAAAGGAAAGAAAGGGATTCTTTCCAGGTAGCCTTAATACAGGCAGGTAGATCTTGCTCGTTGCAATGCACTTCACCTCACAAACAAACAGGTCTACTCAGCTCGGCTGTTCGCTCTTAACTGGACCCATGTCGATGTTACAAATACTTCAGGTCATAGTTCACGACGATGGAACAAATCAATTTACATCAATAATACATGACAGTGTTCATTTTACAATCATTACAAGGTAATGAGAAAATAATCTATTATTAAGTTTGTACAAATTAATTAAATGTTATAACTACATATAGACATTAGACAAGATGACAACATTTTTATTATATACATTATAAAAAAAAACAAGAAATCTACATTTTATTTAATATGTAAATGAGAATATAAATTTTTACAAGAAACGTTATTATTCACGTAGAAATAATAAACGGAATTCGATATATACAGGGTCTAGCAAAATTTATTCATCATTTTAAACATCTTATAAAAATGATTTACTCTGTCACAGCACAATACATTTTAAAAAACACTTAAGAATGAGTTTTAGGAACTAAAAATGGTGCGCCATAAATAATCGTGTCAAAAATACGTAGGTACGGTACCTAAGGTACCCCCAGAAATAGTGCAAAATCAATGTTTATTTACATGAATATATATTTTTTTAAATCCCCATAAACATAAAACAGAAACAAAAATATCAATAAATGAATTTAATTTCACATATTTTTACATAAGATATGTGATGTATTGTTCAATGACTATGATGTACTTAATACAATTCCACCTAATATTAACCTGTGGAATGTAATTGAAAAGAATATTTGCACAAATTTTAATAATTTTATACATTACTTTTTTGTTTTGTTATTCTCATGCTCTTCACAAGACACATAACCAATATCTTCCTATTTCTAATTTCTTTATAATTTCCTGCCTGATACCATAACCATAGGATATTATAACTCAGTAACATATGAGAAATAATATTAGCTCTGTCTGAATGCTCTATGAAATGAAGATGGATGCATTAAGTGACGTTCACCCTTTAGGTATTCTCGAGTTCCTATTAGGATATTTTGGTGATCATCACCTAATGTCTCCATTTTCTGACGACAGTATTTGCAATTTGCGATAAAAAAATTTTTGCAACATTTCCAGCAATATAAGGTATGGCAAAATCAAACGGATGATTGCAAATATGGACTTCAGGTGTTGTATAATTTGATGGTGGTGGTACATGCAAATGCTCAACAAGTGCTGACACACTGTCAACCTGGACAAACATTTTTAAATTGTCTAGAACACCGATAGATTCATCCGGTTTAGAATTAGAACCAACAGAATGTGATGACACAAATCCATTTATAAGAGCTTTTTAGAAGAAATGAAAGAAGAAGAGTTAGGTTTGATATATCTTACACCATGGATTGCAACACAGCAGTCCAAAAGGAAACATGTTTCTTGCCTGTGAAAACTGTTAATTGACTTCCATTGAAACTATCGAATAGTTCATCTAGAAATAAAAAAATGATCTGGATCTTAATAGTGGACCGAGGAAGGATTCAATTCTATGCCTGTCACAGCGTTTGTTTTCATTGCTGTAGCCACAGTTCTGAAACTTTGGGTATGATGTTTTACCTTCATTTTTTTTTATCCTTTCTGGTAACACATGTTCGTCTGTTAGTTTATGTATCATAGAGAAACAACCCATTTCCTTATTAGTATTATGCAACTGCATTAGATGGTTCGAAGAATCCACTTAGACGAAGTCCCTTCAGATGTGGTATCATACAAATATACAATCTCTGCTCCATCAATCAGATAACCTTGGTATCTATTGTCCACACCATCTCGTAAAGTTTGGGTGCCTTTCATTAAACATTGTATGGCAGCTACAATTGCTATAATATATAAACCTGTTTGAGAAACGTTTCTTATAACAGATTTTATCAAATTTACCAAATCAGCAGTATGTGTAGACTTCACAAAAAGTAAATCAAACTAGTTGTTTCCACTTTTTACGAATTTTAAAAGGAAAACTAATGAATGATCAGCAAATTTAGCTCTCGTATCACCTCCATTTAAATCTACAAATCCCTCCACAAAGTTAATTTTGAAGTTATACTAAAGCCCAAGTTGTAATGCAACTTCATGAAACATAAATACACAGTTTTTATCTAAAAGTTTCAGTTTATTAAAGTTTTACAGGAGGGCAAACTAAAAATTATGGACAGAAATCGGTAGCCTCTTCCACTTTATTTGTATATCGACAAAGCCAGAATCTTATCAAGTGTGTACCTCCTGCCATGTGGCTTTAGCTTCTGATACTGTGACTGATTTGTGGGTTTTCAGGAGTCGGGTTATTTTTATCAAAAAAGAGCATGTTCAGTGACCAATTATGGAGACATGCACGCGTGGAGGTGTGTTGGAGTGAAAGAGTACTATATATATATTCCCCTTTTCTGTGTTCAAAACGAGATTCAAAAATGAAGATTCCGGTCTTCCACACCACCTAATGAGGTTCTGAATGAGGCGCATTAGCTTTTTTATAGTGGTTCTTCGCTATACTCCACTGATGTTCCACAAACCATTCCATCTCAACTCCTTCGATTTCAACGTGATTATTGGCATTTGCTCTGGCATCGCGGACGCGATCTAATAGTACTGTACGCGTGGGCACGGAAAAAAATGTTTGAATCTCGTTTTGAACACAGGAAAGTAAGTAGTAAGTATATAGTACTTTTTCACTCCAACACACCTTGACGCATGCATGTCTCCGTAATCGGTCACTGAACACTCTTTTTTGATAAAAATAACCCAACTCCTGAAAACCGGTGCCGACCTTGTATGCGCCGTAGCGCAAAATCCTGATGGTAGATTTTTTTGTGCCCATTAGCTTTTTTGTTCGGGATGTTGAGAACTACCTTTTCCACCAAAAATTAGAGCTCCCGACTGAAACCACTTTTCCATATAAAAAGTGTGGAGTCCTTTCTATGGCCAGAACTATTTGCATACTTAAACCGCTTATTCTGAATTTTATTGAACATTATTGCTAATCTTTTTTTACACAGCTGGCCAATATTGGAGAATTTCTGCAGACTGAAATGATGCACCGCTTGCTGTGAGCATCTTATGATTTTGGGTCATAGTCCAGACGGTATCTGTTTCAGAGTCCATATTTGGATGAATTGTATATCCACGGAGATTTTTGGCTTTTTGGCTTTCACTAGAAATGAAAATTTTTCTATGCGCATAAAAAAAATGTGGGCGTAACTTTTGGCGGCACAAAATGTTAAAAAAATTCGAAAAATGTCATATTTTTCTTCCTATTTAATTATGTAGTTGATTTTAGGCGAAAATGGAACAGGAAAAAATGTTTGTAAAATCGAATTAATCACAATTATTGTAAAAATCAAAAAAATCGCCAAAAATGGGGTTAAAAAACATTACTTTTTAGGGAATTTTTTTGGGTCTTTAAGTTGGGTATAGAACCGTCATACTTGGCTCAAGAAAAGTTCATGTTACATAGAATCATCACAAAAAATTTCACCAAAATCGATTGTAGATTTTGCGTAATAATTTTGCAATCCAGATTTTGAAAAAAAATTGCAAATTTTCAAAATTTTGCACAGCAAAAACCAAGACCCTTAGATACTTGAAAATTTAATTACATATAGAAGGCCTCTCAAGCTAACAAACGGTTTTTGAAAAATTCGAATCCGTCAATTAGGAGAGCTCTGGCGCTTGTTTAAACTTTGGTCGAATGATTCATTCGATTTATAACTAGTCCTATTTTGTAAAATTTAATTAGAAACATTTTTTCCTCTTCCATTTTCGCCTAAAATCAATTCTTAGAAAGATACATAATTAAATAGGAAGAATATTAAGACATTTTTCGAATTTTTTTAACAACAAAAGTTAAGCCCACGTTTTTTTTTATGCGCATAGAAAAATTTTCATTTTTAGTCATATTTGAAAGCCAAAAGGCCAAAAATCTCCATGGATATACGATTCACCCAAACCAAAACAGATACCGCCTAGTCTATCATTTGAATCAACTGGTTTATATAACCCAATGTTCCCAATAGTTTATATATCGACTCGGAACTGCAAGAGGTCCACGTCAGCAAAAACAAAAATTGGGGGTGCTTGAGTTGTAAATCGGGGTCCATGAGAATGGAACCCATTTAGGTAGGTCGAGACCAAAATTCTGCCTTCCATAATTGGAATAATTCACATAACAGAGATAGTACCTACATAATATGTACTTACATAATACTTTCTTATAATAGGCATAAATGAAGAAAAATGTTTATATGAAACATGAAGATTTGTAGTTAGATTTGGAGAACTTTACGAGTCCATACCTTAATCATGGGAAAAGTCGAGATCGATGATGGGATCATTCTCCATCGACGGATCAAACCAATAACTTCATTGCTTTGAATTTTAATTAATGTTAATTGTTAGAATATTCTCTTGAATTCGACGTATTTCATTTTACTTATAAAATTATTGTTATACTTTTGTTAATGAAATTTCGTTATTGAAAAGTCATTATTTTCTTATATATCTGCTGAAGAATTATTATAAATTTAATAGTAAACAATTAAAAATATTAAATTTTACCATACAGATTTATTTGAAGATATTGAAAATAGAACTTAAAATATGTATTATTATAAAAGAAAATGCTTAGTGAATACAGTTCACTGAAAAAACAACGAAACAACTTATTTTAGACATACTAAAAGTCAGATTGTGCAATTATTTTTTGCACGTGTAAATTTATTTAACAAACGCTTATTGTTTAATATTTTGTGTCAAAACTTATACGTAAAAAAAAAACTACATATTTAAAATATACTCTATATACTAATTCGATTCTTCTGGTGTGTGCCAAGCTATTCTTTCCTCGTAGAACTTAATAACTACTTGCGGACATTTTATATTGGCTTCTTTTGCATAAACCAGGTCAGTGTCATCACTGCCTTTCCACTTCATTAGAAACATTAACTGACCAGTGGTGTCAGAGGCACCTATAATTTTCTCAGCCTCTAATCCCTTTTCAAAGGCAGATTTCTCTTTTTCTTTAATTTTACCTCCCTTTCTATCTTTCTTTATATCAACCACAGCTTCAGTTTTCTTTTTATCTTTTTTGGAAGTTTCCTCCTCATCTTCTGAATCGCCTTTTTTCTTATGCTTTTCATCATCATCAGAATCTTTTGACTTTTTCTTCCCTTTTTTTTCTTCAGTATCTACCTTCTTCTTTTTAGGTTTTTCATCCTCATCATCAGAATTATCAGATTCAACTTTTTTTGATTTTGGTGCCGATCTTTTTTTTCGTTTAGGCTTTTCTTCCTCTGAATCTGAATCATCTTTCTTTTTGTCTGTTTTCAAATCATCATCTGAATCGACATCAACACGCGACTTCTTTGATTTAGGCTCATCCTCTGGTTCTGGAGATGGTGAGTGACCCTTTGATTTTTTCTAAAAAAAAAAAAAGTTGAAAATATTTCTTTTAGTTAATAGAAGAAACGGCAAAATATTTATTTAGTATACATCTTAAAAACTGTTTTTTTTATCTACATGATGTATTAGTATATTATACAAGGTGTAACTTTAAGTGAGGGTCAGTTTTCTACAGGTATGAGGGTCATTCAAATATAAATGTGAATTTTTTTTATTATTGATAAAATTAAGTTCACAAAAAATTTCTGTTTCTACATAAACACTTTCCTTTGAAACACATTTTTCCCACCTGATTGGAAGCTCTTTGATTCCATCACTGTAGAAAGAAGGATCGCGGGTCGTTAGCTAGTTGCGCACAAACGCCTTCACCTCTGCATCACCAGAGAAACGCTGCTCTCCCAAAGCCTCTTTCAATGGCCCGAACATGTGATAATGACATGGGGACAGATCCGAACTGTAGGGTGGGTGTTCCGAGAGTTTTCCAGAACATTGCCCTCTATCTGACGTGTTTGGTTTGCCGTATGGAGGCGAGCATTATCGTGGAGCAAAATGACTTCCCTCATGGGTTGGCGGCATCTTTTGCTTCGATAAGCGACCCTAACCTGCTCAAAAAGTGTGCCGTAGTAACTAGCATTATTTGTTCTCTACTCATGTAGAAAATCCAGCAGAAGAATTCCTTTCGAGTCCCAAAAAACTGTAGCAAGAATACCCGCTGACGATCGTGTTCTGGCCTTGACTGGAGCGGCCTCTCCTTTCTTTCGCCATTCTATGCTCCCTTGCTTACTTTTGGGAGTATAATGGTGGACCCAAGTCTCATCACAGATCACTATACAGTCCAGAATAGCGTCCCCTTCAGTGCAGTACCATTGCAAATGCCATTGGCAGATGTCAAGACGGACATTCTTCTGTTCCTCCGAAAAAAGGAGGGCACCCTACAAGCCGACACTTTTGACAAACCAAGCTCATCACACTGATCTTCATTTCACATGTGATTTATGCGACTGTGAGGCGACAGTCGTTCTCCAGAAGGTCATAAACTGCTTGAATGCGTCCATCATTTCATTTTCCCTCTCTCGTCCTTAAGAGGAGACTTTGTTACAAAAAAAAACACAGGGGGTTGTGAGTGTTTTCATCGAACTACTGTCACAATCTCTGCAAATTTTCAGCAGGGTAGACCCCCTGTCAAAAATGTTATGATAATCCGTTGCGCAACAGATGGGCGTACTTCCTTCTCACTCATCTTTGCCACAACTTGGCTAACGGTCTTAGGGCCATTTCGACTACGATCCCCCACTCATCCTATCCCTACCAACATTCCCTGTCGATACCTGAGACGATTGGTGCCTTTCAAGGCATCCACCTCGACATTCTCGTTTCTATTTGAATCACCCTCGTAATACTAGTAGTACATGTTTCCCAGACCATCAATCTGAAGTTCTTTTTTTAAAATCCAATAGTCGTTATTATTCGTTTTTTAACTGCACTTAAATTACTGTTGCTACCCGAAAGTAGTTTAGTAAGTTGTATTAGTGCACATATCAGATATTACCTTTTTAAATCAACTTTAAGAGAGCGAAACTACAACAGAAAATAATTTAGTAAAAACAAACCGCTTTTACATGATTTAGCAATGTGTTATTTTAAAGTTACTGTATTTGGTTGTTGTCAATATAGACGAAGCACAGAACATTAAAAAAAATAAAAATTTAAATGAAAATTTTGGCATAACTAATATTGGTATGTAAACATGTTGCTAATTGCAAGTAAAACTAATTTATTTTAAAATTATTTTTGCTATTTTAAAAAATGTAACTAATGGAAAACAAACAAAAATCATTTTAAGTTTTTTAAATAAATTGTTATTAATTTTTTAAAGTGTACAGAATATGGTGTGAAATCTGGTTCTGTATGAAAGCATGACCAATAATTTCACAGTAGCATGTACTTGCTCATTGTTAAAACGATTGAAATATGATTTTATATGACAAGTAATGATAAACGAGTAAAAAACAAACTGTCGAAGTTAATTTGGCGAAACAAGAATGGTCGAATATGTCAGCACCTATTCATTTTGTTAGTTATTTTATTATTCAGTTTACGAGAAGGTGATTGTAGTATGGGGGGCAATTCCACGACTTTTTATGAGAAGTAATAGTTTTTCTGGAATTGAAATAGAATTTGTATAGTACACTGTAAAAATCAGATTACGTACTTATTTTTGTGTATTTTTTGCATCATTTATCATTATTTATTTATTACTGTTTGAGTTTTCTAATAATTTGTTAAGTACTGTTTCATAGTTTATCAAAGTATTCAATTTTTGTTTATGGAGATGAGGCTCCTGACAAACACCCACTTAATAAAAGTAACGCTCCAAAGAGCAATACCTCACGGCAGATGGTCTGGAAATTTGCTTTCTACTAAAATTTCTTACCTTCCTTTCAAATTATGTTACACCTTGTATACCAAAGTGCATTTTTTATAATGGTTTGACATAATGTCTAGATACCATATTATAATACACTCCAATAGCTTTGTTAGAAGGTTTCAAAGTGACACATTATTCAAAGTAACACATTACATCCTGACATTAGCAAAAATAGTAGAAACCGTATTTGTACAAAACTATTTTTAATTTCACTGGTAACTTGCGCCTATACACGATGTCAGTAAGTCTTACAGGTTACTAAAATGTGGTACCAAATGTTAGTAATTACCTAGTCTAAATATATATTTTTGGAATAGTTACAAAAGACTAGTGCTAATATTTAGTACTAAAATATATATTTACTCTAGGTAAGTACTAATATCCAGTACTAGATTCTAGTAACTTTTGTAACTTAATGGCATCATGTATATCCATCTTAAAAGTGAGCTATTCACATGGTGCCATTAGCTAGTTCACATACTTAACTAGAAAAATGTTCCTAATGTGGTCACGTGACAAGTCCATTTGTATTTTAAACTATATGTAAGACCTAAATAAGGTGTACTTTTAGAAAAATGCATCTTATCGTGTGCGCTAGAGGAATTAATTCACAGTTTAAAAGATAAATTAATAGATAATTCAAACAAAAGAATCCGCATAAGAGAATGGCTGAAAAGGAAAAACATTGACCATAATTTTTATTCTACATCTGCTATACACTAGAATCATTGTTAAATGGCAAGAAATCTACAACCCTAATAGCATCTCTGAAAGGTGAGACCTTAGAAGTTCTACAAACTTTAGCGAAAGTAGACATAATATTTATGACAACACTTAGAATTGAGATTTGGTTTACCAAGTACAGCTAAAAAGCAGGATCAAATGATCAAATGAGAGTTTACAACAGTATGTGGTCGATGTAAGCCATTTAATTCGCTTAGTGTATTCAACAGCACAATAGCTAGCAGTCCCAGTATTTATTGAAGGAGTTTGAGAGTGCAAAACAAAGCAAGCCCTATGATTAACCAGGTGTAAGATAATATCCAGGAGACATACCAGGATGAAGTAAATGATTCCCAGGGACCAAGATGACAGTGAACCAGTAAGCAGCAAATGTTCCAAATACAGTACAGAGTAAAATATTATTATTATTATTATTATTATTACTTATTGATCATAAATAGTAGCAGTATGGAAATGATGTTGGCCGAGATGAGAAGTCAACTAAGTGATGGACCTGTTAAAACTTTTACTCACCGAGAGGCACTTAAATGTTGGAATTATGGTGAGAAAGGGCGTGTTAAATTAAGGTCCAAAGACAAAAGGGCAGCCCCTGTTCGACAAGTGGTAGAGGAAGATCATGAAAACTAAAATCAGTCAAGTTTCAAACGGCAGAAACTGGTCTGGTACTATCAAGCCTATACCTACAAAAATTAGTTTCCCGGTTGCGTCCAAAGAACACAAGTTTAATAGTATATGGCAAAGTGTGTAGCCAGGATTGTCACACACACGATAATAGATTACTGATTCTCATCACTAATGTGAAGTCGAATATTCTTAGGCACTGCAAAATAAGACCGACGACCAAAAGGTTTCTACTGAAGTTTGTACTTTTGTGGCCAATATTGTTAATGACACGATATTGAGCTTAGGACTAATCTAAATCTACAAGGGTGTGTCATTATTATTGGGCAAGATGAATTAATAATGTCACCGCCATTATATCATGATCAAGTAGGAAGAGTAACTTTAACTGAAGATGTTTTACTCTCAGGTTTATCTGAATCTGCAGATGATGACGAAGTAAAGCCAATTGAACTCGATTTGGAAAATAAAAATTTCAATCAAAAAGGATTACTGGTAGCTTTAACACAGAAGCAAGATTTGACTTATGTTGATTTATAAATTTAAAAGCACAAGGTCTTAAGAAAAAATGTGGTGATTTTGGAAAATGTCAGTCTATATCATGTACCAAGTGTGAAGAAACCCTGACAAAATCCAGTCCTATACAAGGTGGAGTTCCTGCCAACCTGAAGATATTGGAAGAAGAAAAATCTTTTAAATCTCTATCTGAAGATGAAATGGGAAGAACAAAATCAACACACACACAGGGAGTTCACAGGTAGTGTTAGTCAATGTTCCCTCTAATTTTTTCGCTGACTGCGCAGTATAAAAGTATATGGGAGCAAAAATGTTGAAAACATATGTAATAGTGTACAAGCAGGGAGGGGGTGTTCTGTGCCTATGTTTGAAAATATTGAACCATTGTGTGCAAAATACAAAAATGGCTGTGCAATTTTTGAAACATTAGTGCCCGGCCGCGCCCCCGCCCAGCTTAGAGAGAACTTTGGTGTTAGTCACCAAGAGAAATGGTTCTACCAGATTTTGTATGAACTATAGAAAGGTAAATGGCATAACAAGAAAGACAGTTATCCTCTACCTAGAATGAACACTATAGACACCCTGGCAAGTACAAAATGTTTCTCTATGTTAGATCTCAAAAATTACTACTGGTAAGTAAAATCAATCCAAAGAACAAAGAAAATACTACTTTCTCTACTAGCACAGCTTTGTAGCAGTTCAATATCATGACGTTTGGCCTCTGCAATGCTCCAGCCATTTTTAAGAGACTCATGAAGACTGTATTAAAAGTATTTACCTGGAAAATATGTCTTATATACCTCAATGACGTGATTATATTGGACTAAACCAGGGGTCGGCAAGTAATTTTGGGTAGGGTCCGGATACTTTTGAAAATTTTTAACGAGGTCCAAAAAAAATTCATATTATTTTTTTTATTTTAATTTGGACTCAAATTTAATCTGCTTACTAACCATTCAGAACTCACACACTCACACAATTGTAAAAAACTAGAAAAAATGATAAGATTGGCACTTAAACGTAAAAAACATTTTTTAAATAATTTATTTGAGTCATTTATACTTTCAAAAAATTTTTGGCGGTCTAATATTTTACCTTCCGCGGTCCAGATCTGGACCGCTGTCCGCCAGTTGCCGACCCTTGCACTTGACATTTGAAGGACACGTGAAATATATCGAGGATGTTTTAAAGAAGACTAGAGGTAACCTGAAATTAAGTACAGGCTGGTCCATTTTCGATGGGAGTTCAGGGTATTTCAGAAACTACTAAAGATATGATAAATCTGACACCACGTTCTCGAGCTCGATTTTCATGGCAAACTCGACTGTCAGATCGGAAATTTGCTATTTTCATTTGTTTCTGAGTTACAGGGCGTTTCTCGTTATTGTGACACTTTTTAACATGTCTGTATCTCAGCTGTTAAATAAGTTAGAGTTAAAGTAAAAACTGCTCAAGACTAATTCTTTGGCGTAGAATTGAATGCCGGTATTAGATTTTTGGTAGATCTTAAGATTTAGGAGTTATGACCCAAAATTATATTTTTTTAAATGGAAATCGTAGCTGACCATGGCCTAAAAAAATAGAGATTTTTTTTCCGCTTTTCAGCAATATATCACATGCTATAGTTATTTTTACAAACACAGGAGATACGGGGTGTTTCATATATAAATTATATTTTTTTTTCCTTTTTAATATGACCGGCTATGAAAATACAGATAAAACTATAATTCTTACTTTTACAAAAATCATATCTGTTGTAAAAATATGACATTTATTTTAAATGCACAACATATACTCGTGTGATAATATAATACTAACGAAATTTTAGGAGATACGTGGATAGGAACAAACGGACCGATCAGATGGCCAGCTAGGTTATCTGATATGAGTCTGTTGGACTTTTTCCTTTGAGGTTTTCTAAAAGACATTATATTTAAAATTCCTTTTAATAATATTTCAAATACCTATACATTTAATGAATGCTACCCGAAGCGATGCCAGATGTGTGAAATATGTGACAGTTGAGGGACGGCAATTTGAACATTTAGCTATCATTTTTGAAAGTTTTTATTGATGTAGGTACTTACTATTGTTTAATTTAAGTTTAATATTGTAACTTCAGTTGAAGTGGAATACAAATTTGAAAACTCTGTCTTTTCTTATCTGTAATATATATTTTAAATAAACGTCATATTTTTACAACAGATATGAGTTTTGTAAAAGTAAGAATTATAGTTTTGTATGTATTTTCATAGCCAGCCATGTTAAAATGTAAAAAAGGATCGAATTTATATATAAAACGCCCCGTATCTTCTGTGTTTAGAAAAATAACTATAGCATGTGGTATATTGCTGAAAAGCAAAAAAAAATCTCCATTTTTTAGGTCATAACCAGCTACGATTTCCATTTAAAAAATTATAACTTTGGGTCATAACTCCGGAATCTTAAGACCTACTAAAAATCTAATACCGGCATTCAATTTTACGCCAAAGAATTAGTCTTGAGCAGTTTTCACTTTAACTCTAACTTATTTAACAGCTGAGATACAGTCATGTTCAAAAGTGTCACAATAACGAGAAACGCCCTGTAACTCAAAAACAAATGAAGATAGCAAATTTCTAATTTGACAGTCGAGTTTGCCATGAAAATCGAGCTCGAGAACGTGGTGTCAGATTTATCATATCTTTAGTAGTTTCTGAGATACCCTGAAATCCCATCGAAAATGGACCAGCCTGTACAGCTTCTTTCAAAGAGAAATCACATAACTGGGTTATGTAATATCAGCAAATGGTACTAAGACATGAAGCTAAAGCTACCCGCCACACAGAACCCGCCAAACAGTGCCGTATTATGCGGTGAGGCCCCAAAAAATTTTGTTCATTATACGAAGCTTAAAACCGTGTATTAAATATAAAATAATCAAAATGTATCGGAAGTAGTACTTTCCCGCCGAAAACAAACGGAATGGGCATTAAATAAACAATTATAGTCGATAATTGCAAGGAAGCAACTTTATGACAAGAATCGATATAACTTTTTACGCAATTATTATTGACCAGTGAAACTTGCAGGGATTGTTCTTCTTACATCTAAGAGGTGATCCGAAGTGAGAAAGCCGTGGCACAAATGTTATAAACAAATTCGGGCCTTAATTGCAAAATAGCCCGCATATACGGGTTTTGCTACTTCAATTACATGAAACTTTTTAGAAAATTATGAATGGCAAGCGAAACTTGCGGGAGGTCTTCTTCTTACATTTAGAAAGTCATCTACCGTAAGGACTTCCTGGCACAAAAATTATAAATAAACAAATTCGCGCCTTAGTTGCATAATAACTTGCAGAGATTTTCCTTCTTACATCTAAGCATTTAAAGCAAAGATAAGTAGTGGCACAAAAGTTATAAATAAACTATTTCACGGCTTAGTTGCAAAATAGCCCGAATATACGGGTTTCGCTACTTCAATTACATCAAACTTTTTATAAAATTATGATTGGCAAACAAAACTTGCTGAAGGTCTTCTTACATTTAGGTTAATAAATGCAATGAGTTTTGCTACATTGTAAATTTTTATACAAAATAAAAATTCTCTACATACGAGTACAGCGTAGGGTTTAGAAGGTTTATGGGCTGCAACTTTAAATCCAAAATTTACCCCTTCTTAGATTTCTTTATCGCTAGTATTAGATTTTTATTTCAAAAAGTTTCACATTCCATACCCCGGTTCTTGGAATAAAATGGTTTTAAAATTTTGCATTCAGATTAAAAAGTCACGCCAGGTACACTTCGGTCGATGTAAATTATAGAATTTCATTGAAAAAAATGTGTTGCTGCATTAAATAATGAAATTTAATATATTTTTTTTAAAACAAAGAACTTGTCTTTGTCTCCTAATTTTAATGATAGGTCGTTACAAAATAACCACTAAATTATTAAAAACAAAAAAAAATCTATATTTACAACATTTAAGTCCTTAGTTTGAAGCAATGAATTACTAATATCATAAAGTAACAATCATTCCTTAAAGTTTCGATGTCCAAAAAATAATATTAAAAAAAGTTAGAGATTTATGCAAACTGTAAGCAAAAAATTATTTGAATACATAGTTACTTGCAACTTAGCACATAAAATTATTTATATTTTGTGCCAGAAGTTTCAGGTTTTGTCACACCTTTGATTTAAAAAGAACAACACTGAAAAGATTCAATAATAACTATGAAATATCATAGCAGTTTAAGCACTTTTAAAACGTAAAATACATGCTATTGTTAATATATCTCTCGTACAGCGACCTTCTTATTGCAGATTCGTTCTTGAATTTAAAAAAAATCCACAGTGGTTTTATAAAATAATAATATTACAAATACTTGCAAAAATTTAATGCGGCTTCGACAAAAAAGTAGGTACTTTTTGTCATAAAGACACATATTTGTAAATTTATAAATTTTGCTACAACCTGATTTAAATGATTTCTACGATTTTTAAATACAAAATTCATGAAATTTTTACTAACAAATAATAATCCTTTAAAAGTTATAGCGGTTTAAATTCCATCTTTGGCTTATATCACTCATTAGATGTAATAAGAATCTCCGAGAGTTTTGTTGGCCAATCATAATTACAGGAGGTTTGTTAGGATTCACAGATCTTGCTAGATCATTACACTGACTCACTGAAAATGTTCAATTCTATGATTGGACTTCAAAATGTCAGCAGACATTTGAGAAACTCAAAGAAACTTTAAATTCCAGCAACATTAAACTGGTGAGGAATTCATAGTTACTAGCAACACTGAAAGTGGAGGAATCATCACAGATCCAGGATAAAAAAAGGTACCTAATAGCCTACTTCAGCAAGGCATTATCAAAATTCTAGACTTTATATTGGAATTATAGAAAAAAGTGGATACACAGTATCCTACAGTGGAGTTAAGACAAATTTTTATAAACTAATTTCTAAAATATAAACAGATATAAGTACACAATAGCTGGTAAAAATAGCTCTGTTGTTAGATACTTTGAATCCTCTTTTAACAACTAAAATCCTTTGTAAAATGTCTATGTCATACATAGTATTAATTATATAATTGCCATTCCGGCATTTTATTTGAAGGAGCATAATTAATAGCTCTCAACCAGTGTTCAAAGAGCTATTTACATTTATTGAAAAACGATGCCTTGAACTAAATTTATTTTAACATCCAAGCACAAAGAATTTTTTTTTGTTTTTTCTATTTCATAAAGAAAAATTACTCAGATACTTAAATAATTCAATATTATAAAAGAACACTAAAAAAATAACTACAATACAGGGTGATTCACAACTTATCCAAAAAAATTTGGGAATAGATGCGGCATGAGAAATGGAGTCAATATTGTAAAAAAATTTTTTGTAAAATCCTGTTTTCGAGAAAAAAATTATTGAAGTTATAGTACATTCAACCACTACAAACATAGCTGGACAACTGTAGTCTCTAGCGTCATTCGCAATACGCCTGGAAAGCCACGTGGCCTCAGCAACTCCGAATACTGAAATCCGATTTTGCAAACGTCGTTGTGATAGTATTTACCTGTTATCTGTGGTGTTTACAATAGTATTTTAGTAGTTAGTGTCAAAAATGGTTTGCGAAGCATTTGTGTTAAGGTGAAACAAGACAACATTATTTGTGTTAGTTCGTAGAAAGTGAGTAAGATGGGCCCAAATGTGTTTACACATTGATGGATAAGATTTTGAACAATTGTTGTAACATCGGGTATGTCAGATGATTTTATTATTTAAAAACACAAATTAATTTTATTAATTAATAAAGGCAAAAGCAGTTGAATTTGCCGATATAAAATAGGTGCTATAAAATTCTATTTATTTCTTTCCTTGAGAAAGTTTTTGTCCGTTTTTATCACACCGCCATGCCGGTCTCATTGGCGAGGTCAGGTTTTACAGTGGACCAGTTTCAAGTGCCGTGCAAATCATTTTTGAACTGCTATCTTTGATTTTTTCTTTACAAGATTGTATTTGTGAGGGTCCCCTGTACATCCAGAATTTTTTTTTTTTTGGATAAGTTCTGAATCACCCTGTATTATACACATCACAGCTGTCACTGAAATAATATTGAGTTGATTTAAAATTTAATTTTAATAAAGTAAGATAAAGTGTTACAGCACACCTGGTGATTGTAGTAAGAAACAGGATTAGCGACAGGTTATTTGAGAAACAAATTCAAATCACTCTCACATATTATTAATAACTTATTCTTTCTATTCTTTAGGTTAAGAACCTATTAAAGTGAGAAAAAACATTTATATACAATTAATATCTACCTTTTTTACTTTATTTTAAACACATTAAGCTAATTCAAACAAATTCATTTTTTTTTTAAATCTTATCACATGAAGTCAAACAATGTTCTTCGATATCAGGTATCGAGATATGCAAAATATATCTAATCTTACAGACAAGACTCCTAACTACTGATATTGCAGAAAACAACTACTCTGGGCTATATGCCACAACTAGTATTGAATTACACCAATATCAAATGAAGTTGTTAAATGATACAATCGTTCAAAGAAACATTCTGTATTCTGGCTGTCCTATTATCACCCTTGAGTGACTGTATTATTTAATAATTTCAATATATCAAGTATGTATTTTTGTATTAATTATCTTTAGATTCGGAGCTTTATCATCAAAAATAATAGACGGTACTGTACAAAATAGTGACCAATACAATGAAAAAAACTTCTAAATTAATAAATTTCCACTGAAATAATGGAAAGTTTAAAATAGAAATTTATAAGAAAATATAGTTAAAACTACATAGAACGTTGGAGCAATTTAATAGGATAATTGAGCATAGGGGCCCTTTCAAGGGAATCGGCACGAGATCAACTTCAAAGGTCATTAAGGGCTCAAAAACGTATTTTAAAAAAATAATGTTAACAAAAGTCACATTTTTCGGTGTTGAATTAAAATCCGCAATACAAAAATATACTAATTTATTTAAACAAAACGGACTTCCGGTCCATATTGGCTACTTCCAGTCAGAACGGGAAGTTGAAAACATCTTTAATCAATCGGGCAAGGTCCATTTGTATTAATGAAACGTAATTTTACAAAAATGAATTATTGCTGTATTCTTAATATGCAGCGTAAGGGGAAAAAATCAACTTTCAATGGCCGTAGGTCCAAAACAAAGGACTTTCAGACTTTGTGCCCATTGAGCGATCAGAACTATCACATAGCAGTTTAAAAAATTTTACTGAAAGCCACTTTCCGTAAGGCTCTTTATACAAAAAATAATAACAACATAGTACCCACTTCAAAATAATGAAGGTTATACTCTTCAAACTTTGTGCAAAATTACAAGTCATTAGAGATGGGTAACTCAGTACTGCGTTGCGTTATTGCGCTGAAGCAATGGCCTGCGCCACTGCGCTGATACCAAAATTATTATTGCGTTGACGCAATTGAGTTACACCGACACCGCACCACACTTTTGAGTCAAACACGGAGTCATGCGCCGTACCCCGACAGACAAAGCCGAATGAAACACGTCATCACGTCAAAAGATTCAACTCTCTATTGGGTATTTACAAAACCAAGAATTTGAGAAGAAAAGAACACATTATAATATGTATATCCGATCTACCGAAATAATGTTAAAACGTTATATTAGGAGTAATACTTTTGAAAATAATATTATAGGACGAAAAATAGCGTGACGTATGAAATAACATGACTATTATTATGATAAAATGGAATATATACTTGGGGGTTGGGGGATTGTCATCATATGTTTGTCACTGTCTCTGCGTGTTGTGTAAAATATAGTATAGTTTCAACTTAAGGACTCGATGGCTCAGTGTAATTATAATGAAGCCAGTACGAGTGGGGGTAGACGACGCCTGCGTTATTTAAAATTTTTAATTACAGTTATGTGAAAAATTATGCATTTTAATTTTTAACTTTTATTGAAAAAACAGAAACAAAATAATAATCCTTTTATACAAAAATAATTAACGAGAACTTTCTTGTTATTTAAATCAGTATTTGTTATTTAAATTATAATTTAGGAATATTATTCGAGATATTTTTTCAAGATTGTCCAGCGTCACAGCACTGAGCAGTGAGCTGAGCTGATGAAGCTGTAGCGAGTCACGCGTCGGGTGGTGTAGTGGTGATATGACACCGCTGCGCTTTGCGCTAGGTGCGTCATCCGCCAGTTGAACCAATATTGCGTTATAACGCAATTGAGTTAACGCAGTGGGTTAACGCACAAGTGTACGCTTGAGTTAGTGTATCTACGCAGGAAATTTTGCTGCGTTACCCATCTCTACAAATCATGTCAGTTTATAAGAATAATCTTCCCGCTTTGCCATCGTATATTATACTGTCAAACTGACACTGTGCAACAAGTTATTTATGTATAATCTATTACTTTGAACCACTTATAGTATTACTACTGGAAATACGTTAAATTACCTTTTTGTCTTTATCAGTTTTAGATGATGATGTGTTAGAGTCTAACGATGATGTTGAGTTTTCTCTTTGCCGTTTCTTCTCTTTTCCAGAGGCTTTTGCTTTTTGTTTTCGGTTTTTTTCAAATTCAGCAATAAGTTCTGGACAATCCAGGTTATCTTCAGGTTCCCAGGTATTATCATCTTCAGAATAACCTTTCCACTTTAAAAAATATTCAACTTTCCCATTTACCACTCTGCGATCTATAATTTTCTCAACAGAATATTCCTCCTCCTCACTTTCAACCTCTTCTACTTTTTTCTTTCCCATTTCACCTTTTCTAACAAACATAAACTATAAGATAGGAGGTATTTTTGTAGGTGTATGAACATAAAATCCATGCAGGTTTATTACAAAATATATACCAACACGAACAGTATAAAATAATGCATATATTAAAAATATATATAATGATATACCTACTACAAATAATATAAGATAGAAAAGAACTACAACCAAACACAAATACGCGTACACGTACTTAAATGGCGGATGAATAAAGCGGTAAGTCATAAAACGTGAAGAAAATGACACAAAACACAAAAGCGGTTACTTATGGGGTCTTTTCGGAACCTTACCTGACTCGCTAAGGACGATTTCGATTTACATGAACTTTTGCACTCGCGCCATTATTCTATGGCTAGAAATTGGCCTCAATGATTTGGGATCGAGGGGGATTATCCCTCTTTATCCTGCCTCATCTCGTGTAGGCCTGGACAGCCTTCGTAGGTGGGCCCCATCCGTCGTCTACCCCGACCGCAAATGCGGCCGGTGTAGGCGCTTTGTGGGACCTCCTTTTGTCCTGGCTGGGCCCCGCCGGCTAGGGCCCTTTCTTCTGGCGCTCTTCTTGCTTCGCCGGCTCGTCTGTGTAAACCCCGGGGGTAGTGTCATGTTTATGTGTGGTATGGTTGGGTAGGGTAGTGCGGCTATGCAGCCTGGGATGCGCTTTGCTAAGG
>NW_019426059.1:42404-43176 GCF_000390285.2 Anoplophora glabripennis
GGGAAGGTGTGTAAGTGTTAGTCGTGTGGGGATGCCCCCTCACGGGGGCGTACGTGTCTTTTGGTGTATTTGTCTGTCTGGTATATTGTTTGTCGGGGGTCGCAATTTTAAAGAAATGTATTCTAAAGTAATGCAAATAACTGATAAATAAGTAAAAACTTACCTGGGCATAACCCCGGCACAGGTGCTGTAACAAAGATGCCGACGGCGTCTATGCTTAAGCCGGGGATTAGGTCGGTGATTAAAAGGAAAGAAAGGGATTCTTTCCAGGTAGCCTTAATAAAGGCAGGTAGAATTTGCTCCTTGCACTACACTTTCACAAAACACGTGTGCTCTGGTCGGCTGCCCGCTAGGAACTGGACTTTTGCACTGAGTGCGCAATGTAAACAACTTCTGCGTTCGATTTATATTTTGAGTGCACACTTTGCCTATCGAATGTGTTCGATTTACAAGTTAGTTCGCACCGAATTTGGCGAGAATGCAAATTTTCTTGCACTGACGAAATAGTCAGTTCAATAGTGCAGTGCAAGTTAAAAATGGCGGTAGTTGATTTTTCAAATATAATATATGCTTCAAGATAATGTATAAAAGTAAGTAATTTTACGGTACACCAATATCAGGAAGATGTATTAAATAAGTAATTGGACTAACTTAACTACTGTTTGTATGTAAATACCAATTGGTTTTGCTTTTTGTTCCTAGCGGGCAGCCGACCAGAGCACACGTGTTTTGTGAAAGTGTAGTGCAAGGAGCAAATTCTACCTGCCTTTAT
>NW_019426060.1:0-10709 GCF_000390285.2 Anoplophora glabripennis
AATCTGCCCTGAACATCTTCTTCACCCCTAAATTATGCAAATTGAGCTGGATCTCCTTTTGCTTATCTACTAGTAGGTGTTTGCCTTATAAACATAGGTCCGGAACGGTCTCGTTTTAGAGATACAGAGTGTTGAAGTTGTTACAAAATATATATTTTTTGTTTATATCTCCGGAATCCATCGACCGATTTCAATAAAATTTAATACAGATAATGTACGATAGTAGGCCTTCTATTCCCTAAAATATGAGCCCTACAGATTCAACTAGTGGTGTACAACTGGACAGGGTCACCCCCTTTTTTATAAGAAAAACCTACGCCACTGTTTTTCTTACAAACTATTGTAACGAATTTATATTCTAATACACAAAATACGTAAAAAAGGTAACTTGAATTTTTTCCCTAAAGTTCACCGTTCTCAAGTTATTCCTACAAATACAATCCCCTTGTGGCAGACACTTCTAACCATAATATTACAAGAATATTGATGTTTATGCTTAAAAGTAAGTGCAATTTGTAAGCACATCAACAAAATTCTTTACACTCATCGCTTTCATATTTTTGGATTAAAATAATATTTGGAAAATCACGACAAACGAATGAAAGGCACAGAAATGAAATTTTAAAAGCATTTGACGATGATCCTCGGCTAAATAAGTACACGAAGAACGTCTCGACAACTTGGGGTGAGTAAATCGAAAATTTGAAAAGTTCTACGTAAGGGTGGCAGAAATCCGTACCATTTACAACCTGTGCAAAATTTACTTCCGGGAGATGCAGAGAGACGCCTGAATTTTTATCAGTGGTTGTTTGAATTATTACTAGAAATACTTTGGACCGATGAGGCTACGTTCACAAGGCGAAGGGTAGCGAATTTTCACAATCTGGATATTTGGTCGCAAGAAAATCCTCATGAAATTCGAAGTCATTCCTAAACTTTCTAGAAAACCATTTATTTGAATTATTAGACGATGTTCCATTAAATATATGACAAAATAGCTGGATACAAATGTGCTCCTGCGCATTTTAAGAGAATAATACAAGAATGGCTTAATGAAAATTATATGAGATGATGGATAGGGTCCAGTGTCTTGGCCAGCCAGATCGCCAAATCTAAACTCTCTGGGCTTCTATGTTTGGGGTGACTTACCTGAAAAGTTTACTCTACTCCAATAGATACTAGACCACAACTACTGCAGCGAATTGAAGACGGGTGTAATGAATTAAAAGAAAACCATGATAACATGATACTAGCTTCAATTAGTTCCATTATTGGAAGATGTCAGAAATGTATCGATGTGGGTGGTTCGTATTGCTGTAAATACGTAACGTTAATTTTGTTTCTTGTTTAGTTGTTGTTGCTTGGTAAATGTATTTTTATTATTATTTTGATTTAAATTGTACTTATTTGTAAAAGATAATGCCCTCAGGGAAAACTAAAATACACCAGGAACACTACCTCACAAGTGATGTGGAAAGAATTTTGTTGATGTGCTTACAAATTGCACTTACTTTTAAGCATAAACATAAATATTTTTGTAATATTATGGTTTGAAGTGTCTGCCACAAGGGGATTGCATTTGTATGAATAACTTGAAATTGGTGAACCTCAGGGACAAAATTCAAGTCACCTTTTTTACGTATTTAGTGCATTAGAATATAAATCCATTACAATAACTAGTAAAAAATACAGTGGCGTAGATTTTTTTTATAAAAAGGGGGTGACCCCTGTCCAGTTGTACACCACTGGTTAAACCTTTAGAGCTCATATTTTAGCAAGGCCTACTATCGTACATTATTTGTATCACATTTAAACATTTTGGTCAAATAAACAGATCTAATCGATACTCTATTAGTGAGTGATTTATCATGTGGTATACATAGAAAAGTCCATTATTTCTGTTATTAATTTTAGGGACACGAAAATTTATCAATGTTAATAGAGACGAACAATTCACTTTATTATGAGGAACCTTAAACAGAAGCAGTACAGCTATCATACTCCTCCTGTTTTATAAACTGCTCATGCTAAACCTCTACAAAAAATAATGGTACGGTGTGCCTCTTAATGGATAAACACCGTCCAGGCAGAAAACTGCGGATTTAAAGAAACGCCTTTGCATCCTTTCAATTGCCATGGTATGTACCTACCACATATATAGGATTCCATACAACAGATGAGTACTCCAGTTTGGAACTGACAAACGTAATAAAAAGAAACATTACTGACAATTTGTTGAACAAGAGGTGCAAAGGATAATTTCGAATCAAAGGTGATACCAAGATCGCATATAATTTTAAGCCTATTTAAAGTAATATTGTCCAACTTGTGACCAATATGACATTACATTGCACTTGGCAACATTTACGGGTAATTTGTTCTTAAGGCACCACAAATTAATAAGATTTATATTTTGCTGTAAATCGGAACAGAACAGAATTAGTGTACGATTCAATCTTGGAAAGGATCTTAACATCATTAGCATAAATTAATACGTTTAATCCAGCCTAGCAGTAATATCGTTTATGAAAAAAATAAACACTAAGGGACCGAAAGTTGATCCCTGCGAAACACCTAACTTGTATGGATATTTCATAGATTGATAACCACGGTATTGCACATACTGTGATCAGATAAATTGAATAAAATAAGGCAACAAGATCAGCATATAAACCAATCTCATCGAATTTACTCCATCCAATTATCTTGTAATACCCCCAAATAATCAGCTGTCTATTACTGATGACTGCCATAAAAAATTGAAATTCATTTTTCTCTGGAACAATGAATTTTTATCGGCATGCAAGAAGTATACATTTTTAAAATAAAATTTCGCTTCAAAGGATGACCTAGGCTGGAAGTTTGTTGAGCTTCTGGAGCGTGATAGCTCGTAAGGGGACTTTATAGAGTAAATCTAATTCGATAAAAATGTTTGTATAAATTTTTTTATTTATTGTAATTCTGAGTATAATTAACAATAAGTGTATAATGATGCAATATAATGGAATGAGTTTAAAGGCTGTAGGTTCTAGGTCCAGTACACATTTGGGGCAGGATTCCGTCCCCGCTTAAAGATGTGCAAATCCGCAGGAGCTCTAGGTCCAAATCGTCATCATTCTTGGCTCTGGTGACAGTAGATTGCCGTTTATTCCGATTTTTAAATCGCGAATGGAAAGATAGGTTCATAGGAACTAACTACTGTTCCGGTAAATCCGTGAGTTCTACGAATTCTGGGTCTGATTGGTGCTGCGTCCGAAGTGGCTCCGGATGGAGTAGGTGAAACTCAGAACGGGAAATATGACACGATGATTTAAATAAAAAATAAATTCCTACTCTTCTCCCTAAAAACTTCATCATATTAAGTTTGGTTGAAATATCTTTAAAAATTACAGTTATCGTAAAAAAAGAAATGGAGATTTTATTTAAGGCATTCAACTTTATAAGGAACAAAACTGTACGAAGGTAACTTGATCTATTAGAATATTTTAATCCAAACAAGCTACACTTTAAATTTGATCCATTCGTTTCCGGCCACCCTGTATAGATACAAGTTATTCACATTTCTCTTTTTATTACCACTTAACTTTTTTACGATACCTATTTAAGATAAAATGAGAAGAATGCAGATTGAACAAAAATACTGTATTTTTTGCAGATGATATTCATTTGTCAAGCTTCCTATCTCAACGAAAATTAATTTCCACAGTACTCATTTTTGACTAAAATCATATACATTATACATAATGGTGAAATGAAATATAATATGTCATACTTAACTTACTTTGAAACATTTATTGTTATTAGATATCGGTACAACCTAAAATAACTTTTTGACAATTTGAGTATATTGCACACGCATGCAATAAAGAAGCATGGCAAATTTCTATATAGTCCAGACGGTATCTGTTTCAAAAAGCTATATTTGGGTGAATCGTTTATCCACGGAGATTTTTGGCTTTTTGGTTTTCAGATATCACTAGAAATGAAAATTTTTCTATGCGTATAAAAAAAACGTGGGCTTAACTTTTGGCGGCACAATATGTTAAACAAAATCGAAAAATGTCACATTTTTCTTCGTATTTAATTATGTATCTTTTCAAGAGTTGATTTTATAATTTAAAAAATTTGATTTGATTGAATATTCACAAAGTTATTCCAATTGTTTATAAGTACAAAAATTCGACCAATGTTTAAACAAGCGCCAGAGCTCTCCTAATTGACGGATTCGAATTTTTCAAAAAAAGTTTGAAAGCTTGAGAGCCCTTCTATATGTGATTAAATTTTCAAGTATCTAAGGGCCTTGGTTTTTGCTGTGCAAAATTTTGAAAATTTGCATTTTTTTAAATCTGGATTGCAAAATTATTATGCAAAATCTATCGAACCGATTTTGATGAAATTTGGTGTGATTCTAGATAACACGAAGTTTTCTTGAGCCAAGTATAAAGGTCCTACACCCAATTTAAATACACCAAAAAAATTCCCTAAAAAGTATTGTTTTTTAACCCCATTTTTGCGATTTTTTCGATTTTTACCATAATAATCATGATTCATTCGATTTGTAACTAGTCATGTTTTGTAAAAAATTTAATTACAAACATTTTTTTCCTCTTCCATTTTCGCCTAAAATCAATTCTTGAAAAGATACATAATTAAATAGGAAGAAAAATGTGACATTTTTCGAATTTTTTTAACATATTGTGCCGCCAAAAGTTAAGCCCACGTTTTTTTTATGCGCATAGAAAAATTTTCATTTCTAGTGATAATTGAAAGCCAAAAAGCCAAAAACCTCCGTGGATATACGATTCGCCCAAACCAAAACAGATACTGCCTAGTCTAATACTATATTGTCAAAACTCAAACTATACTGTCAAAATAGTTGCTACATGCCTACTCCAAAAGTAAAATATAGCATGATGTAGAAAAACATTTCCTTGACTACAGAGGTCATAGAAGAAACCAAAAACTAGCTCCAAATCAAGCAATGTTAAATTACATAATTACAGACCTTGGAGAAAGAATATAAAGTGGGTTTTTGCATACACATATTTGCAACGCAAACAATTTTGATTGAACCACAGACAATATAGCTTATCGCCACATAATGCTTCTTAAATGCTGGAAATTGGCAACCCGAAATGGATGCAGTCTTTTGTTAGCCGGCATCCATCAATGAAATTTAGCGTGGCAACTCTTCTACTTGGTAATAGGCGGCAGTTCCAGCGGTGGCTTTGTTGCCAAATAATAACTGCTAAATAAATTTAATGCTTTCAATTATATAATTAAAGAGATATGGAACTTATCTTCTGTTTGGAAATCAGATTTGTCTTAAATGCTAAATAAAATAAATCAAGTTAGAATTAAAATGTACCAAATTAATTATTTATTTTATATCACCTGCAATGGGAAAATTCAAAAACTTGAAATTAATGTTTTTAGATTTGTGCGTCGACTTCCAATATGGTACGATATTAACACCTATGTTTAAAAAAATTGCGATATACAGGTTGTGTATCCTTAGATGGGTACTGCTTTCTTATTGTTGATTTCTTTAGATAGGTAAAATAATTATTGACACAAGTGTTGCATATCATGGATGCCATTGGTAGAGCTCATATTTGTGACACAAGGTGTTCAAAAAAATTAACACAATGTAAAATTGCTGGAACCTCAAGGAGTAGTTGAATACGAAATTTATTTAAAAAAACAACAAATCATCAATCAATACAGAGATAAGATAATGCGTTCGCTACTGCTGTTGCAATTTTTGACTTTGACTGAACTTTTTTGTTTTTCGTCATACTGACTTCGGACCTTTTCTATTCAACGCAGAACGGACAATCAGAACCAGAGCAGTGGGGAAATTTTTTAAATTATTTTTTCGATTCAACGCACCGTTTCCGAATTATAAGACCTTTTTTACTGTATCACCTCACACACCTCTTCTTTCCAAAATTTATTTTCCACACGGAACTTTTCCATTCAACGCAGAAAGGACAATCAGAACCACGGGTGTGAGGAGATTTTTTTAATTATTTTTTCGATTCAACGCACCGTTTCCGAGTTATACGGCCTTTTTATTCTATGATGTCACACACCTCTTCTTTCCAAAATTTATTTTCGACATAAGGGCCTCGGACCTTTTGCATCCAACGCAGAACTGACATACAGAACCAGGGGTGTGGGGAGATTTTTTCAATTATTTTTTCGATTTAACGCACCGTTTCCGAGTTATACGGCCTGTTTACTATATCACGTCACACACCTCTTGTTTCCAAAATTTATTTTCGACATACGGACTTCGGACTTTTTGCATTCAACGCAGAAGGAACATACAGAACCCGGGGGGGTGAGGAGATTTTTCAATTATTTTTTCGATTCAACACACCGTTTCCGAATTATAAACACTTTTTTATCCTATGATGTCACACATCGTTGGTCCCGATTTTTTTTTTGACGTGCGGGTTTTGACGTTTTTCACTCGATCACCAATCAGAACCGTGGGAAATTTTTTGATACTTAGAGTCCAAGCAAATACTGTTTTTTTTTCTTTCATTTATTGTGACACCCCTCGCTGCGTCACCCACCGATTGTTCTACTCAGAACCAAGTGGAAATTTGTTTATATTTCCAGCCATTTCCGAGTTACGAGCAAAAACCGGTTTTTTTTCTCATACTGTGTGACATCATAGATCAATAACGAAGGCTAAAAAGGCCACGCGCTCTACCCCAATCTCCCTACCTAGGTGTCCTGAAATTGCTGGGGAAGCCTCAGAGACTCCTGAAGACAGCAGACAGAGAGAGAGCGAAGCCCCCTATGAGGACAGAGTCAGTCTATCTCTATCGCATACTATAACTCTATCTCTCTCGCACACAATCATACAAAAACGACAGAAACGAACCTTCTTTTAAAAATACAAGGGATTTATCATTATTAGAATAGCCCATTTTAATTTAAAAAATTTAAAAAAAAATACAATGAGTTGTTCTGATGACGAAAAATAAAACATAATTAACTGTATTATTCAAATAACAATAATGTGAAAAAGCTCTTCAGGAATATTGGCAAATTTACTTTGGAAGAAGAATCCCGTCAACGAACACTAAAAAATATTATTAGAAACCTTAGGTGGCCATAAAACAGCCCCGATCTCACACCTTTAGACATATTTTTGTCTTCAACAAAATATATTATTAAAGACCTGAAAATTTACAAGTATTGAAAGAAAAATACAGGACGAAATGTTTGATAATTTTGAATTTGTTTTTGAAACAAATAAACATATTTTCAACTGTATCATCACAGTTACTTGCATGTTGATTTGTAAAAATTGTAGGTATTTTAATGTTATTTCGTTTTTAGGTATTCTCCTGATGTTGTAAAGGTTAGTTATAAAAATTGTTGTAAAGGTTAGTTATAAATCGTTGTTTGTTAATTTCATAAGGATGAATTTTAATTTTTTTAATGATTTTTTTTATTTTAAACATATTTTATGCCAGCAAATTTTGATGTCAAAAAAAATAAAGGAAAATCGTACATTTGTATTTAAAGTTTCTTTCTATCTTTAAATATTAAACCTATAAGTGGATGTCAAAATACAAAAAAAAACCTGTAGGTACCTACATACGTACTAATAACCCACCTTGTATATTAAATAAATTTATCGTCATCATCAAATATTAAAAAAATATATATTACACGCTGTTTAAAATATCATTACAAATTTTGTTTATTTGGAAATATATTTTCTGCAGTATTTCAATACCAAAAAATGAAAATAGTAGGTAGCTAATTAACGAAATTATGATTAAATAACTTAATTGTAATACCGCTGCAGAATATCATATGAAACTACATAGATATTCGTTGATTCTTTAAAAACATTTTTATCAATACCTACATCATAAATTTAAGTAAATACAATAACGCAAAATAACGATATTGATAGAAAAGTGTACAAAAGAAATCCGTAAGTACGCCTGGCAACATTACCAAAGTCTTGTTTATATGTTACTAGGATACGCGTAGGTATGCGGGCCGCTGCATTTGATTCTTCCTAAAATTCTGCTGGTGGTGTACTCTACCGGCAATTCGGAAATTTAAAACTACTGGCCTATTCGAGTAGCGGCCTGTGGCGATAGCTATTTTGTCTGTGATTGAACTATCACATTCCTTGTAACAGCAATTTCATTTGCTCAGATGAGCCAAATTTACTATATTATCAGACCAATTAATTTAAAAGAATTAGAGAAAATCTAAAAAATTTTTTTAAAAATGAACCAAATCTAGAGAACATCTTAAAATGTGAAATTTGTGCAAAACATCTATATTTCAAAAGAATTGCAGCATCTACATTATTATGCCCATGCCCATTACAGAAATGACGCCTTACAACTACTACAAGATATACACCATATCAATAATAATGTTTTATCGTATACAATCATCTCAAATAGAGATTAGGTAGTTATGAGTTAGAAGTAGTAAGTTGGGAGTGGCCTCAGCCTGGCAATTAGGTCACAAGTTGGCCCTTTTTGCCTGTCCTGCCGTCCTAGTATCAATCTTCAGTCTACCGTTGACTCGCTTCGAATCTTCCTGACGCCCTGATGAACGCCATGACTTTAATCCATGGCAGGTTCCTCACCTCATCCCCAGACTTTATGCCTCAACCCCGCGAAGGCTGCGCAATGTACCAAAATATGGATAGGGATATCCTTCCCTTCTCCACATTTCGGGCATGAAGGGTATTCCTCAATTCCTATTAAACTTGTGACGAAACAGCCGCCCCCGGTAAGACTACCAACTAAGCGGATTGTTAATTTGCAATTTTAATTATAATTTACAATATTTATAGGCGTCATTGACGTCCCCGTTTGGGTGCCTAATTTTGTGACGATCCTTGACTATTTTATCGGCAGCGGTGTTCGGCAGCCGGTGGCGATTAGTGACGTGACAGGAACGTACTATGGATTATATTCATTTTTCTTCAAGCGTATAATAATACTTATATTATATAGTGCAACACCTCCTTTAGAAGCAGCCTATTGTTTAACTAGTACAAATATTTTTAATTTTTTAACTAGTAAAAAAATTTAACAATGCGTAGGTAAGTATCCTAGCAACGAATTAAAGATTCAAGAAGCTTTGACGTTTCATTAAGTGTCAGCTGAAATTTGATGTCGCGTCGGGTCGTTTTTAAAATGTCTGAAGAAATGCAGTGCACACCACCAGAATTACTGGAANATAGAGAGAGAGAGAGAGAGAGGGTGTTCAGTCATAATGTCATTAATTTTAACCACGTATTCGGAAGGCTTAAAAAGACAAAAAATCGGAACAACAATTTTTTACTCGACTTTTAAAAATGAAGGAAATCAACCCACCGGGCGGCCCTGCCAGATGCCCGGATGCTCGGGAAATTTTGTAACGTAATGTCACGACCAAATCGTCAGCTGAGGCGAACAGGGCTGCCAAGTTCACATCATAATCTGCGTTTCACATTTAATCAATCCGCATTATATGGATACGGATATGTACGAAACCAATAAAATGCAAGTAAATAAAGGATCATGCTGTATTTTATCATAACTAATTTTAATAATTGTATTAACTTTGTGCAAAATGTTTTAACAAGCCTTACTTCTCGAAGTCAACTTTCGTTAAAAGAAAATAAGAGGTTTGTAGGCACACTGAATTTTATCAAATAAAAAAAATCGGCACACTAAATACCCGAATATACAAAATACACTACATACGGTTACAAAACCATTACCTAACAATTTAAAGCGTTTATTCAAATCTACCACCCTGCATATCTCCCGCATTTTTCCAGCAAAGGAGTTAACATAACACATTTTCAAAAAGTTCAAGGTTTAGTAGCAGCTGATTTCCCCAATCGTCTTGAATTTTGCAATTGGCTCCTAAGTGCAGCAGAACTTTATTAACAATGTGCTCTGGACGGATGAATGCTATTTTACTCGTGCTGACATTTTAAACAGGTAAAAAATATAAGTACTGCTTTCTCAAAAACAATAAGTGCCTACCTAGGTTACACCAAAGTTTAGATTTACAGTAAAGTTTACATTTATTATGTAAACTTTGGTTATACGCAACTGCATATTGAATAATAAATTGAAATACTAAAACTGTGTAATATTTAACATAATAAATTATAAAACGTGAAAACTTAATGTTATTAACATTAAAAATGATAAATTGTAATAACCGTACATTCGAAACAATCATCCCTATACATTTGTTCTTTTAGCATAAATAAATAACAATTGTTATCACAATATTTAAGGTAAAATATCTATTTATCATGTGTCCAGACAAAGATGTTTATTTACGTCTTGTCCGAGTTCTAAGTAGGATCATATTCTATACAAAGTAGTAAATCATTGCCTGTCAAGGGATTCAGTGCAATTCGCTTTTTACGTTTACGCTTTTACGGGTTTTAGAAATTGAATAATTTCTTTATACATTATGAAGGGACAAATGGATCAGTTTACGTCTGGCACCCTTGTTCCTACAAAAATTCCTTTATTCTCATAAACTATTTATTTTAAATGTAATTTATTATAAATCCAATTTGTTTCTTAATTTCCACATATGTACTACATTTTACCTCTGTTGCGCCACTGTTGTTTACTTGTTTTTTGGAAGCGCTCTCTAATTGACGGCAAAGCTCGCCAGGTTAGTATTTGACGTATAAC
>NW_019426060.1:10727-18749 GCF_000390285.2 Anoplophora glabripennis
AGGTAAAAAACATAAGTATTGCTTTCTCAAAAACAATAAGTGCCTACCTAGGTTACACCAAAGTTTAGATTTACACTAAAGTTTACATTTATTATGTAAACTTTGGTTATACGCAACTGCATATTGAATAATAAATTGAAATACTAAAACTGTGTATTATTTAACATAATAAATTATAAAACGTGAAAACGTTAATGTTATTAATATTAAAAATGATAAATTGTAATAACCGTACATTCGAAACAATCATCCCTATTCATTTGTTGTTTTAGCATAAATAAATAACAATTGTTATCACAATATTTAAGGTAAAATATCTATTTATCATGTGTCCAGACAAAGATGTTTATTTACGTCTTGTCCGAGTTCTAAGTAGGATCATATTCTATACAAAGTAGTAAATCATTGCCGGTCAAGGGATTCGTAATTTATTATAAATCCAATTTGTTTCTTAATTTCCACATATGTACTACATTTTACCTCTGTTGCGCCACTGTTGTTTACTTGTTTTTTGGGGGCGCTCTCTGTATTACGTCCAAGCTCGCCAGGTTAGTATTTGACGTATAACCGACCACTTCGTACACTGGATGCACCTGGGCGACTACAGCTACTACGAGAACACAGCCGGTATTTTAGATTTTAAATTCAATTTGTTGATACGATTTTCCTTTGATAAAAGACCGACAACTTTTTGCTACTACACTCGTATTAGTCTAGGGGCCAGATAGGTTTCCGTAGCCAAACAGAATGCCACGGCTGCAAACAACTTATTCCTAAGTATTTTGACTTCTCGAAACCAAAAAACTTGGTGGCAAAGCCTGAAAGTGGTCAGTTTAATTGTTGTTAACAAATTGAATGTTTAAATGGCTGTAAAAAGTTTATTTTTATAGCTAGTACAATTTTTTATCTGTTAATTATTACGTTTTCTCATAACAAACATATATTTTTTTGAAAATTAAAAAAAGATTAACTTTAACCAAAGTTATTGCAAATTTAGTGCAAATATATTACATTTTCCGTCTCTGCGCGCACCAATTTTACCATATCTCTGGTTCAATTGGACGGATTGAGACGCACATCTCATTTTAAAACTTAAACTTTATTTTACAAGATAGGTAATTTATTTAAAAATTAATGGCAGCTTAGAAAGTTGTGGAATTTCAACGAAAATGCTGGCTTTATTGGTTTATAAAACTTTTTTGTTATTCAATTTTTATGAAAAGCCAAAAAAGTTACCGGTTATTTTTCCTCGCATCCTAACAATGATTTCATGCCTTGCTTGATTGTTAGAATGCAAAGAACAATATCCGGTAACTTTTTTGGCTTTTCGTCGAAGTTTAGCTTTCAGAGGAGATTCGGTATCAATGTCAATGGCGATCGTTTAATTGGGCCGCATTTTCTACCTGAACATCTGAATGGGCCGCGTTACTTTCAATTTTTAGTAGAATTGTTTGAAAACCTGCCCCTTCGGGCTTACAGCAAATGTTGTTAAAATATTAAAATTATGATGCTAATAAACACTGATTTTTGGCAAGGCATGCTCAGACCTCGAGGTTCTTGCTGGGCAACAATAACAATTTAATATGTTGATTGCATAAATAAAAAATAATTTATAGCATTTTAAATTATTATTGGCTGACGTGAGCAAAACCGTTTATTTATTGTCTTTATATGTGCGAAAATATATAAATATGGCAATGTTGCATCTAGGGCGCGTTGTTCATATCGTAGCCGTGCATAATATTGTGACGTCAACCGGTCAGTAACAGCCTGAAAAGGGGGTTAAATAATGATTTGAAAATATTTTTTTCAGCTTAAATATGCATTTAAAATTTTTTTAATCACGTCATCGTATTATACTCATTTTTCTCTATCTACTCTTAAAATTAATGACATTATGACTGAATCACCCTGTATGTATATACGCATACAATATGTCTTGTTAATTCACACTATTTGATCCCAAACTGTGTATTTTCTTTTTATTTTGTCGAGAGTGTTAGTGTCAATGTTCTGTCCAATTTTTGAAGACAAGCTCCGTCATTGTACATTTAGTTAATGTATATTTTAGTTGTTCATGTACTAAACACGCATCTATAGCAAATAAAAGTCTTTATAACAAGCAGTATATCTATAGGCATAAAAAAATCCAGAACCGGCACCAGGAGATCAACGGATATGCTGTAATCAATACGAGTTGCAACATATTTGCTGGTCACTTCGAGCCGATGTACCTATAGATAAAACATTGCGAAAACATCAACAGTCCTTCAAGCTAGCAACAACAAGTGGTGTTCCTGTACGGGAAGATAATTCAAGCAGCGATTTTTCAGCCTCAAGCCAGCAACGGCAAAGCAGCATCCCGGCAGCGCGACAGCCCAACGAAACCTTTACGGCACGGCGAGGCGAACCTGACGACGACGACGGAACTGCGCTCGGACCTCCACACTCCATAGCCCACAGCAGCATCGCAGTGAGCGGAAGGTTCCACACAACAACAAAAGCAGCACCGCACACGTGCGGATAAAAATTGTTTATAAATTCGGAAGGATTAGCAAGCAAAAACAATAATTTTTTATTCTATCTCATGCAAGATATTTTACATCTTAAAATATTTGTGTATAGTGTAAAATCAAACTAACTACTGTTCTAAAGTAAATACTAGTCTCATAATTTATACTGAACATCTATTAAAAAAGGTCTAAACATGGACAAGCTTCAAAAAAAGGCAAAGTGTCTCAAAGACACTGATATGCATTCACGAATATGTCAAAGATCACTTAGATACAGCTTATAAGCACGAACTTTCAGTAAGAAAAGATGCTTTCATTGAAAATTATCAACAATTTCTAGATGTACAGTATCAAATAGAGGCTAGAGAACCGAACGTATTGCAGTCGTGACAATGTACTACGATATTTTAGCTTTATGTAAACCTTTCTTAGACGACGGCAATACGGTAACAAATCAAAATAGCTCAAGTAATGTTTATGTAGATAATAGTTCAATCAAACTCCCTCACGTGAATGTTCCCATCTTTACAGGCATAGCTGAAGAATGAGGCGCATTTTTCGATGCATTTACTGGTATGATACATAATAACCAAAAATTAACAGACATTCAACGTTTCTATTATCTCAAAGGTTTTTTAAAAAAAGGAACCGCTTAACTTAATCAATAATTTAAGATTAACGTCAGAAAACTACACGGCAGCATTAAAAATAATCAAAAAACGTTTCGATAATAAATTTGACATTATTGAAGCTCATATTTCTACTATTTTGAACATACCTTCCATCGCTAAAGGGAATGCCCAAAACTTGAGGAACTTCTTAACTGATGTTCGACAAGTTCGTTAGAAGCGCTAAAAATGCCAGTTGAACATTGGGATGTAATACTTGTATGCATTCTTACTAAAAAATTAGATTTTCATACTCACAAAGCATACGAGTTAGAAAAAACAAAAACCGAAGTACCCACTGTGGAAAACCTTTTAGATATCGTGGAACGTCGATGCAGTGCCCTTGTAAAGGTGGCACATTCCACTCACAGCAATCAAAACAAACAGAAACAGCGCACATTCACACATGTAACTAGCGAATTTTCAAATACTCATTTCGAACACAAATGCGAAGTTTGTTCTAACAAAAAACATTCAATTTATCAATGTCCTAAATTCAAGGCATGCACCGTGGATCAAAGACAGGAATTTGTTACTAAAAACCGTTTATGTTACAATTGCATAATAAAGGGTCACTCAACAAATCAATGCAAGTCGAGCAACTGTAGACTTTGTGATAAGCGGCATCATACTTACTTGCATAAACCTACTTCAAATATACAGGGCGTTTCGACTAAAATGGATCCTAGTACATCCGATAGTAAATCCGATACTGCGGGCAACGCCACGGTTTTACATACTAACAATACTAACAACGTACAAGTATTACTACCCACAGCGC
The DNA here is from genome assembly GCF_000390285.2 of Anoplophora glabripennis. Classification (NCBI taxonomy): domain Eukaryota; kingdom Metazoa; phylum Arthropoda; class Insecta; order Coleoptera; family Cerambycidae; genus Anoplophora; species Anoplophora glabripennis. The sequence goes on from NW_019426060.1 coordinate 14,690, forward strand.
AAATAAATGTTGTCACTGCTAACGGAAAATTTATACGCGCAAGAGCGTTGTTAGATTCTGGAAGCCAAACTTCATTTATCACAACTAAATTATTTAAACAAATCCGTTTACGGGCCTACAACCAAAATATTCAAGTTTTAGGTTTATCATCTAATCCGATACAAGTAACAAAAATGGTAGATATAAAAATACAGTCACGTATTACAGACTTCACAGCCAAATTGTCATGCGCAATTTTAGACAGCTTTACTGCAGATTTACCGCGTTATCCAGTTAACACAAATAAGTTTACCATACCTGACTATATCGCATTAGCAGATCCAGAATATCATACTCCCACGCAAGTTGATATACTCATTGGAGGTGACTTATTTTTTGAAATAATGTCATTCAAATCAAAACAACTTGGAAACAATTTACCGTTTCTCCAAGATACAAAGTTAAGCTATATTGTAACGGGCAAAGCTCCGACAAGTTACTCGCATCAAGTAAGAGCTTTATGTTCAACCTCAACAAAGGACGTTGACGAAATAATTTCGCGTTTCTGAAAATCCCAAAGAGCGATTATGCGAAAAATCATTCGTGGAAAATACTAGTCTTTCCAATGGCCACTTCACAGTGCGTTTACCATTCATTGACGACACAGCTCGTTCTCTACTAGGCGGATCTTTTAACATGGCGTTACGTAGATTTTACTCATTAGAACGACGTTTATTAAAAGACGAAAAACTCCAACTAGAATACAAAAAATTCATTCATGAATATATTTCCCTTGGCCACGCGAAATATTCAAATTTCGATTTGTCAATATTCAAAAATGACAACACCGACGGATACTTGCTACCGCATCATTCGGTGATTAGGGAGTCTAGTCTTACTACAAAACTACGAGTCGTTTTCGACGCTTCGCTAAAGACCACCAGCGGGTATTCATTGAACGACATATTTTTGACTGGGCCAACAGCCTGAACTATTCGACATACTATGTAGGTTTCGCACACATAAATACGTGATTACAGCAGACATCGAAAAGATGTATCGGGGAATAAAAGTAGCAGATCAAGACATTGACTTGCATCGCATTCTGTGGAGAGATAATCCAAACGATCCTTTACAATGCATTACGTTAGTAACAGTTACGTATGGAACAAACGCAGCTCCGTTTCTAGCAACACGAAGCCTAGTAAAATTAGCGGACGATTACGCAACCGACTATCCATTAACTAGTAACGCTTTACGTCGGGACACCTACGTAGATGATATCCTTTCGGGATCAGATACTCTTGTAGGTTTAGCAGAACTCAAAGCTCAATTAAATGAATTACTATCGCTAGCAAGTTTCAAGCTCCACAAATGGGTTTCTAATCAAAAATCGGTTCTCTGTGATACTACTACGTCTTCAGCAGACAAAGTTGACATTCATTTAACAGACAATGATCTATCAGTTAAAACTTTAGGACTTGGCTACAATCCTACTACGGATATGTTTCAGTTTAGCTCACCAATCGATCAACCGGTTACTAATTGTACTAAGCGAAATATCTTATCATTTATCGGAAAAATGTTCGATCCGTTGGGAATTTTGGGATCAGTTATAATTCAAGGTAAACTACTATTACAGCAAATTTGGTCCAGAAATCTCAATTGCGATGATCCCCTACCTCCTGATATACTAAAACAGTGGCAAGAATTCGAGAAAGGTATCATACACATGACCGCCATATCTGTACCTCGGTGGCTATTTCTCACTGATTCTATAATTGCGATAGAGATTAACTCAGTAAAGGCATATGGTACGTGAATTTATCTTCGTGTTTTGTACTCCACTCGAGCAGTTAGTACAAGGCTAATCTGTGCCAAATCGAAAGTAGCACCACTCAGGATGAGAGGTTCGGTTCTAGGTAATAACAGCGGTGTACCTGTACAAAATGCATCTAGTGGTTACATATAAATATAAATGCTCCAAATCAGAAATAAAGATAACTAGCAGCCCACAGGTTGCAGTAAACCAGTGTCTAATGTCGAAACGGTGCTCGTACGCACAATCAAGTACTTAGTTAACAATTTTGCTAGTCAACACTTACAGTTGTGGCGACACCACTCCCGCTTTTTGAGAATAAAACACTTCGTTCTACGTCGAATATGGTCGCAATCCTGGAACGGTTGGCTCAGACCCTGCTGCTGGGCAGTGGCCCCAAGGTGCCACCAGGTCCTCGTCCGCCTGAAGAACACGTTGACTTCGCCAATTTGATGATAAACTCTTACAACAGTGAACAGCCTTCTGCATTCGTCACCATCTACCGGCTGACTGCCTCGCGCCTCGCACCCCGCGCACGGCACTAACCCCCCACTCCGGGTCTCTCCCGCACTAACACTCTTATTCTACATATTCTAATACAAAACTATTCTACAGGGGCGGCACAGTACAACCGATAACACTACCTCGCTTAGAACTGTGCGGTTTCTTGCTTATGGCACGTCTAACGCGTCGGATAATCAACATTTTAAATCTAAAACCTTCCAAAGTGCATCTGTGGTCTGATTCAAGTAGGTATTGTACTTAATTGGATAAATTCACCTCCAGGTCGATGGAACACCTTCGTAACAGAGTTAGCGAAATTCAAGAATTGACCAACGGGTTTCAACGGAGCCACGTGAAAACAAAAGACAATCCAAGCGATGTTTTGTCTCGCGGAACAGATCCAAATTCACTCATCACGAATGGGATTTGGTGGAACGGTCCCACCTGGCTCTGCAAATACGACAATTCTTTTCCAAATGCCGGAACCGTGGAAATAGAACTTGAACTACCAGAACAACGCAAAACAAGCGTCCATACTGTCATTAAGGTCGATCAAGATTTTAGCAGATTCTCAAATTTAACACGTCTCAATCGAGCAATAGCTTATTGTTTTCGGTTCAGTAACAATGCTAGACTAACACGCGATCGAATTCAAGGTCCATTAACAGTCGCCGAAATCAATCGCGCACATTTGGCTATAATTCGAATTGTTCAGAATCAAGCTTTTAGCAAAGAAATTGCTGCTTTAACAAACAATGGAGATTTAAGTAAAAGCTCAATAAAAACTCTGAATCCATTTCTAGACAAAAACGGGATGTTACGTGTATCAAGTAGGTTACAAAACGCAGATGTAAGTTACGACCAAAAATATCCTCTTATTCTTCCTCAAAACCATCACGTCACACTTTTAATAATACAATCTGTACACTTTTCTCTGTTACATGCAGGACCACAACTGGTTTTAGCACATCTAAGACTTCGTTACTGGCCATTAAATGGCAAACGTCAAGTTAAAAAGATAATCAACAAGTGTGTTACTTGTTTCCGTTTAAAAGCAATCACTGCAGAACAACTGATGGGAGCACTTCCACATGACCGAGTAAGAACTGCGCGTCCATTTTCAAAAGTTGGTGTAGACTATGGTGGGCCATTATTTATTCGCCAATCACGCCTACGAAAGTCCGTCATAACCAAAGCTTACATGTGCCTATTCGTTTGCATGGTAACCAAGGCCATCCATATCGAATTGGTATCGGATATGACAACGGAAACCTTTCTGTTATCGTTAAAACGCTTTATTTCTCGCCGTGGAAAGCCCAATACAATTTTCAGTGATAATGGTTTAAACTTTGTTGGTGCAAATAACCAACTCCGAGATCTTTATGAATTACTCTCTAATAAACGTCATATTTCGCAAGTTCAAGACTCTTCCACCAACCAAGGTATCACCTGGAAGTTCATACCACCACATAGCCCGCACTGGGGTGGTATTTGGGAGTCAGGCATCAAATCTGCTAAGTATCACATTAAACGAGTAATTGGAAACTTAACTCTTACTTACGAAGAACTGGCTACAGTGCTTAACCAAGTAGAAGCCATTCTTAACTCTAGACCGTTGTGTTCGTTATCAAACGACCCCAACGATTTACAATATCTAACTCCAGGTCATTTTCTTATTCACGCACCGCTAACAAGTTATCCCGAACGCGACATAACTGAAACACCGGTCAACCGCTTATCATTTTGGCAGCAATGCAC
>NW_019426060.1:23970-31273 GCF_000390285.2 Anoplophora glabripennis
ACGGGGGCGTACGTGTCTTTTGGTGTATTTGTCTGTCTGGTATATTGTTTGTCGGGGGTCGCAATTTTAAAGAAATGTATTTTAAAGTAATGCAAATAACTGATAAATAAGTAAAAACTTACCTGGGCATAACCCCGGGACAGGTGCCTGCAACAAAGATGCCGACGGCCTCTATGCCTTAGCCGGGGATTAGGTCGGTGATTAAAAGGAAAGAAAGGGATTCTTTCCAGGTAGCCTTAATAAAGGCAGGTAGATTTTGCTCGTTGCAATCACTTCACCTCACAAACAAACACGTCTGTTCAGCTCGGCTGTTCGCTCTGAACTCGGTAGGTAACCAAAGCCATCCATATCGAATTAGTATCGGATATGACAACGGAAACCTTTCTGTTATCGTTAAAACGCTTTATCTTATTGGCCGCGGAAAGCCCAATACAGTTTTCAGTGATAGTGGTTTAAACTTTGTTGGTGCAAATAACCAACTCCGAGATCTTTATGAATTACTCTCTAATAAACATCATATTTTGCAAGTTCAAGACTCTTCCGCCAACCAAGGTATCACTTGGAAGTTCATACCACCACATAGCCCGCACTGGGGTGGTATTTGGGAGTCAGGCATCAAATCTGCTAAGTATCACATTAAACATGTAACTGGAACCTTAACTCTTACGAAAAACTGGCTACAGTGCTTAATGAAGTAGAAGCCATTCTTAACTCTAACTCTAACCGTTGTGTTCGTTATCGAACGATCCCAACAATTTACAGTATCTAACTCCAGGCCATTTTCTTATTCACGTACCGCTAACAAGTTATCCCGAACGCGACATAACCGAAACACCAGTCAACCGCTTATCATTTTGGCAGCAATGCACACAGTTACAACAGCAATTTTGGAAGCGCTGGCGAACAGAATATTTAAATCAACTTCAAAGTCGTCCCAAATGGTTTAAAACTCATTCTAACATTAATGAAAATTCGCTAGTGCTCGTCAAAGACGAAAATGTGCCTCCTTTACAATGGCCGTTGGCTCGAGTTACTAAGATCATTCCTGGTCGCGATGGTCGCGCACGGGTAGTTGAGATTAAAACCAAAGCAGGTATCTTTTTACGTCCTATCACAAAATTATGTGTGCTACCTTTAAACTAGTTAAAAACTTATAATTTTTTAAGGGGGGCAGTATGTTTGATCCCAAACTGTGTATTTTCTTTTTATTTTGACGAGAGTGCCAGAGTCAATGTTCTGTCCAATTTTTGTAGACTCCGTCATTATACATTTTGTTCATGTATATTTTAATTGTTCATGTGCTAAACATGCATCTATAGCAAATGAAAGTCTTTATAACAAGCATGTATGGGCATATAAAGATCCAGAACCAGCACCAGAAGATCAAGGGATATGCTGTAATCAATACGAGTTGCAACACACACATTTGTATTTTCCTTTCCAGCAACTTCAAAGCAAATATTATAGGTAATATATGACAGATGCAGAGCGGTGTGTTTATTAAAAATTGTCATCTTTTGAATACTTATCACATTTAACAGTTTATTATTTAAGCAGAAAAACCTCCACAACAGCAGACACTATTTTAAAAATACAGGGTGTCACCTAACTAATGTAACATACTTCAGGGGTATAATCTAGAACATAAATGGTGTCGATTTAACTAAACTTGCTTAAAAAGAAAATTTGACAAAAAAAGTTACAAGTTAAAGTATCTTTTTTATTTCTTGTTTTCTCCTTAACTCAGAACCCGATTTGAGCAAAACTTCCTGTTGCTTAGTTTCTCTTCATGAAGTATAGAGTGACTACGTTCCAATTAGGCAAAATCATACAGGGCGTTCATTTTACTACAACCCTTTGTGAATATTCTTCTGTAACTTTTTTGTACGTTTAAATTTTTATACGCAACTATCAGAAATAGGTAGAGAATTTTATTTTACACAAAAAATGTATACTTATCAAAAGTCGAAATTATGCTCGGTAGATATTACGAAAATATTTATTAATACATAACCCAATTTTTTTGGAAATAACTACGTAGGTAATATAAATAATATAATAATAATAATAATTTTATTGTCCATAAGCTCATTGCAATGACATGGGACACGTCAAAATATATAGGTGGTAAAAATGGCAAATTACAAAAATAAATCATTAAAGACTTACATATAAAAATATAACATACATACAGAAGAAAATGACAATAAAATACAAATAAGATGTAGATAAAGTAGAAAATATAAAACTAAATCAATATACCAGATAAATATTCGTGTACAGAATAGAAGCAATGTTCCATTAACAAAATCTCAACTTCCTGCTTATAAATTTTTAGATTATATATCAATTTTATTCTATTCGGCAACTTGTTATACAATATAATCCCCATATATTACGGACTCATTTCAAAGAAAGTCAAACTATGTATAGGAACAATCAAATCATGACGAGATCTTGTCAGATAATTATGATAAAAATTATTCATTTTGAAATAATTAATATTGGTTCTTACATACAACAGTTATTCTAAAATATAAATACATGGAAACGGCAGTAGCTTTAAATCTTTAAATTTAGATCTACAAGACTCCCTTGGGCTTAGTAATAAAATATTTCTAATTGCTCTCTTTTGCATTATAAAAGCCCTGCTAACTAGATGAACCCCAAAAAATTATCCCGTATTTAAGCCTTGAAAAGCAATGCGCATAATAATAGGATAACAGCGCCGACTTATTAACAATATAACGAGCGTTCAAATAAAAACATGGTCAAGTTGGTTATGAAAATTTGGACGTAGGGCGTAGCGTATAGCAAATGAACTTAAACGTCATCTGTCATAGCGCTATATCGCCGCTATCAATTTGAATATTTTCGTTTTAAAAAGCGTTTAAAATGGTGTTTTCTCAAGAACAAAAAGTGTTTATTATAGAGTCCTACTTTAGAAATGGACGCAAGATTGATGGAATACGGAAGTATTCTATTGAGGAATGTTTCATAGAATTTCAAAATCAATTTCCCGGCGTTGTTGAGTACAAAATTTTTCAAAGTGCAGTTCAGCGTTGTGTTAATGTTTTTCGTGAAACGGGCAGTGTAACAAGAAAAGAAGGAAGCGGCCGATCTAAAAAGCGGACTGAAGAATTAAAAGAAAATGTCCAACAAATAATGGAAAATGCGCCAAGAACTTCTGTACGTGTTTTATCACAAATGGTGGGAGTGTCAATCGGTACCTGCCACACAGTGTTAAAAAAAGATTTGCGTTTGTTCTCCTATCGTTTAACTTGTCAGCAAGAACTTAAGTTGATTTTCCGCGACGGGCTGTATTTTGTGAATGTTTTTTAAACAACTACGGTGAACTTCATAATATCACCTTTTTTTCTGATGAAGCCTGGTTTAATTTAAGTGGTTACGTAAACTCACAGAATATGAGAATGTGGTCTTCTGAAAAACCAGATAACTTTTTTGTCGACGGCCCTCTACACGCTCAAAAAAATGGAGTTTGGTGTGCTCTCAATCGAAGGAGGATTTATGGACCTATTTTTTTAATGGTACTCTTACTGCGCAAATGTATAGAGAAGAAATTATCGCTCCTTTTGTTAACCAGCTGGAAGAAAACGAAATTACAAACTTTTACTTTCAACAAGATGGCGCAAGGGCACATACGGCAGGCGAGACGATGAATATGTTGAAGGAAGTTTTCCAAAATCGACTAATAAGTCTCAATGCTGAACATGAATTTCCACCGAGGTCATGTGATATTACGCCGTGTGATTTCTTTTTGTGGCCTTACCTTAAAAACACTATTTTTGAACTGCCTATTCCTGATTTAAACCATCTGCAGGCTCGACTTACAGACAAGATTCGTGAAATTAACAATACCCCGAGCATCTTAGAAAATGTCTTTAATTCTTTGAGGAACAGGTGTGAAAAGTGCTTGGAACAAGGAGGGGGACACTTTCAGCAGCTGCTTTAATTTATTGTTATAACAAGGAGGGGGACACTTTCCGCAGCTCCTTTAATTGTTTGTTATTGTTATTACGATTATTGTTTAAAATAAAGTTATATAGTCATTAACGTTATTGAAACTGACAGCTGCTATACAGCTCGTTGAGAAATGAGGTTAAGTTGGTCGCTATAAGCTACTCCCTACGTCCAATGTGTCAGAGCAACTTCAACCACGTTTTTATTTGAACGCTCGTTATATAAATCTGTATAATGCAAAATAAACAGTTGCAAGTTTTTTACAGAGAGTAAGTGTTGTTTAAATACAAACCCAAAAATGTGGTTTCGTGCACCTGTTTTATGGATCTTTGAAACTCATAACTGCCGACTGCGTGGAGCTACCAGCTCTAAAACTATGCTGACTATTGTGAAATATATTGAACTTATCCGCAAATGCTATCATCTTATGTACAACTTTTTCTATAATTTTTGATATTGTGGAAAACATAGAAATTGGTTTATAGTTATCAGCCAAACAACGATTTCCTTTTTTGTAAATCGGTACCTATAACTTTTGCTGTCTTTAGAATACTGGGAAAAATACCTTGCTGCAACGAGAAATTGACTAAATATACCAAAGGTAGGTTTAACAATGAGTTACAGATTACACATATTTTTACACATATTTTAACATATTAGAACTAACATCATCTATGCCACAACAATTTGTGTTTTTTAACTCAGTTATAACATTATACTTAAATCTCATTCTCATTAACATCATCCTCAAATATTGTAGTCATATTATATTTAATACCTGATGTGTCAATAGCGTTAATTAAAAGTTTAGTGGCTACGTTAACAAAATATTCATTAAAAATATTAGCCAATAACTGGGAATCGTTAAATTTGGTATCCTAGAATTCTATTTCTTGTATATTTAACTTTTCAGACTTTTTATTATCAACTTCATCCCTTAGAATCGACTAAACAGCCTTTGATTTGTTTTTTTGCGACTCATACATACCGTCCGATAAACCTTTTTGTATGAGCGATAGTTCACGATCAAGATTGCCACTTTGCATTTTAAATATTGTAAAGCAATTTCAGCTTCTCAGAAGATACACGAATGCCTCTCGTTATCCAAGGAGATTTAGAACTAGGCCTTTTTCTAACTGCAGTTAATGGAAAGCTTAAATCAATGTAATAGTACATTACGTCCAAAAACCTCTTAAAAGCGCTCTATCAACAGTAGGTATGTGAAATAAAAAATTCATTCCACTATTCAGTTTTAAGAAATTGATATAACCGTTGAAAATTAGCTTTATTAAAAATAGGTTTTTTTATCGGATAATCGATTGTCTCAATTTTCCCTAATTTAAAACTCAATCAGCTGAGCTGAATGATCAGATAATACATTATTTAGAACTACAGCTTTTTTAATTGAACCTTCCCTATGAATATTGTTGCAGATATAAACAAGGCCACTGTTAAATCTTTTCGGATCACCAATAAAGTTAGATTGTAAGAATAAAAAATATCAAATAATTGGAGCCTAGCTGCTACAGACGTGCTATTAGACAGAAAGTCAATATTAAGGTCTCCATATAATATTACTATGGCTTTAGAGTTCACAACGTTGTAGTTCTGAAGGCCGAGAGCTGAATGAACGAGCAAGCGCGCGACCTGTTGTAGTTCTGAAGGCCGAGAGCTGAATGAACGAGCCGCGCGCCATTATTCTATGGCTAGAAATTGGCCTCAATGATTTGGGATTGAGGGGGATTATCCCTCTTTATCCTGCCTCATCTCGTGGAGGCCTGGACAGCCTTCGTAGGTGGGCCCCATCCGTGTAAACCGCCGGGGGTGGTGTCATGTTTATGTGTGGTATGGTTAGGTAGGGTAGCGCGGCTATGCAGCCTGGGATGCGCTTTGCTAAGGTGGCCCTTAAGCTAGCGCGGGAGGGAAGGGGTAAGGAAGGTATGGGGGGGTGTGTATGTGTGTGTGCGTGTGTCGTTGTCTTCGTTTCTTGATCCTGGGGTTTCTGAAACAGAAAAGGTTAGCGGGCAGGGGGGCGGATGTCGTTGGGATGGTCACCCATGGTCAAAAAGTTGGTGTGTAGGTCAACGGCTTGCCTGAGGAGGGGTTGTCATGTCTAGCGGATAGAGCCTAGCCCTGATGGTCCACGCTGGCGCCACCGTCTCCAGGATGTGCGGTTTCCACGTGAGACGCTGGTCCATCGTCACAACCAGGTTATTGTGTTTGTCGATCCCAGGAGATGGGCTTCTGGGATAGTGTCAGTCTGTTGAGGTTTTTTGGGATTTTTCGTTTGGTAAAAAGGATAGCCGAACTTTTGTTGGGATTAATTTTGACTTTCCACCTGTTGTACCAGGTTTCAAGTTGGTCTAGGGAGTTTTGGACGAGGGAGGCGGAATATCTAGGATTTACGGATTGGGAAGTGATTGTCAGGTCGTCGGCGTATAAGTATATCTTGGTGTTGGAGGGATGTGGGATGTCGGTGTGGGGACAGGGGCTCCATGGGACGGGTGGTGGAAAGGGGCATTTAACGGTATAGATTTTAAAAGGGCAATATCTATGACGTCGGGGCATCCTACGGGTCCGTAATGTGTCGGGTTTGTCGATCCGAGTATCGTCAAGTCGTCATGTCTGTCTTGGTAATTCAGCAGGACGCGACCTGTTGTGGTCGTTGTTCTACTGTGCCATATAAGGGACTTCGCGTTTAAGTCCCCGATGGCAATTGTTTGGGGCCAGGAAAGGATTATGTCTAAGTCATTATCAAGTAGTGGTAGTCGGGATGGGTGGTAACAGGACACCACCGCAACGTTTCGATACCGTAGCGATCTCACAGCTATCGCCATGGCCTCTGTATTTTGAGTTTGGAGCCGCTGCAGCGGATAGTGGTCGATGCACTTCTTTACTATGAGTGCAACACCACCCCCGTTACGGTTTCTGTCATGTCTGTATATGTCATAGTCAGGGATGGAGGTACGGGATGCCTCGCTGAGGTAGGTCTCCTGGACAGCCATAACGTCTATGTTTAGACGGTTCAAGATGTCCACGAGTTCCGTTTTTTTGGCCCGGAACCCGTCAAGGTTCCAGGACGAAATTCTCAGCGAGGAGGGTTGGGAGGGCCGACGAGCCATTAGAAGTCGAATAATTTTTGCATATTCGACACCATGGTCGTCAGCTGGACGCAGAAGTCCTGAAGACGCTTTGTTGCGTCAATCAGGGCCGCCGCGCCCGGTTGGGAGGGTGTCGTGTCTGTGTGTGCGTGTGGTGAGGTGTTGTGTTTTTGTTTTTGTGTGTTTTGTGTTTTTCTGGTCATGTCAGCGTATGTGCGTCC
>NW_019426060.1:32742-42595 GCF_000390285.2 Anoplophora glabripennis
TTCATATTCAAAAGTTCCTGACTTCTGCATCCTCCAAAATAACCCATAATCAAAACAACCTAAAACAAAAAAAGGAAATAAATACACACAAAAAGGAAAATAAGAAAAAAATTACCTTATGCAATAAATGAATTTCATTAGGAGCGTTCTTTAGAAATCTGATAACATCATTAGGAGATAAAACAGCAGACTTTTTCGGCTTATAACTCTTACTCTTCCGTTTCAAAAAAGCCTCTAGTTCATTGAACTTGGCGATATCTCGTTTCTCATGTATATTCACCTTCGATTTTAGCATTGACCATTTAGTCCATAAAGAATTCGGACTATACGTTTCTGACTGCAACGAATAAACAAAATTACTACCAAATCTACCGAAAAACATAGAATATTCCTTACCAATTCTTGAAAATATGCCAGTAATACAGTTTCAGTGGCATCTTTTGGCATAACATTATTCCGTGTCAGCCACTCCAGATATATCTTGTATTCTTTTTGGTATACGGCTTCACTTTTCGATGGAATTAATGATTCTCTTGCTTTTTCAGCTTTTTTCAAAATCTGCTCCATTATATTTGGGGTAGAAAACACGTTTTTAACGCAAACACAGCTTGATAACAAAGTACTGTTTATAAGCAAGTAACAATTCTGTTTATAAACACGTAACATAGCAACAACCTAGCAACAACAAAACTCTTATAATCAATGGTACCTGATTCAAATATACTGGGAAGGTAATAAATTGGTACATTTTTTCCGTTTTAAAAATAAACAATATTTTATTGAAATCGGTCAGAAATAAAATTATCTATGTACCACGGGAATTAATGAGCCTTAATAACCTCAGGCAATTGCTGTCCCTCGGGCCGGACGCCCTCGGGACGCAAACTTTGCCATCGGTAATTAAGGCCCTTATAATTCCCTAGATACATAAATAACTATAAGTATATCTATAACTTATAGTGTAACTGAAGAAGCAATAAAATATCAGTTTCATCTAAAAAATAGGCTTTAATCCCACTAAAAAGAAGATTATATATATATATACAGTGTGTCCCAGAAGTAACGCAAATAATTCGCATTTTATTATGTGTTGCGTTTTCACAAAAATGCTAATTTTGTCACGTTGTTTAAACCTTTTCTGCGCTGTTTCGTAAACCTATGACGTCATCGACATTTTTTTTTAATAGCGCTACGTAATTTTTTAAGCATAAATGCTTTTGAAGGGAAATATAGGGTTTGGCCTACTTTACTTTGACAGGAGCGAAAAAATAGCCAATGGCTGGAATGGACATGGTTTAAAATAACAACAAAAGTAGGTATCATAAACTGATGCGAGAACAGAAAAAATGGAAATTTGTGGATGTTTTGTGTTTTAGTTGATTGCAGGTACGTTTTTATGTATCGATATGTTGGCGTTTTCGGCGGTATCACGAATGGCAGTGTGTGGATTTTCAGTGACAGTTAAACATAACATTTTGCATCACTGTCGTTGGCCTTCCAGATCTAGACAGAGCTCTAACATCTCCAGTATCTTCAAATTTGTGTATTAATCTGCATACTGGAGACGGAGATATTTGTTGTTCTGGATACTTGGCATTGAATAATAATTATTTCTTTTGCGGTTGAAACCTCTCAGTTGCATTGTAATTTCAACGCCACTAGTTAGTTTTTAATAAAACTTTACATGGAGATTGCCACTGTGTAAGCCAATCAATAGAGCATTAAATCAGTGATTTTGTGACAAAAATACTAGTAACAAACGGACTATGCCATCATATAAAAGACAGTCTGTAGATATATGCTTATATGTTTCCTACTCCAATTTACTATTAATTAATTTTTTATAAACATTTTTATTTCACATCATTGTGATTCCGTGTATTGGTATTATTTAATATGTATCATCACTTACAATAATATTAAACTATACTATAACCAATAATATTCAAAATTGTATACCTATATATCCATCCACTGCCCTTCATCTCCCGATCTTCCCTACTACTCTACCGTGTACGCGCGCTCGGCCGTTTTTGAGCATGTTTGGGGAATTTTTCGCCTATTTCGCATCATTCTATCGGAAAATTAGAATATATGTTTTGTAGTATTATACTTCTACTTGTAAAATCCGACTGAAAAATTAAAATCGGACCAACACCAACGCATCCAGAAATTTTGCAAAATAGTGCACCAAAAAATTCCAATTGCAATTGTGCCAAAATTAATGGTCCGACAGCGCCTGCTTTGTGCACCGATCGGATCGATCGACCTCTCGTTTTATTCGTATTTCGATTTTCTACAAATTTTCTCTTTCTCTCATTCAGATTGCTTCGTTAGATTAGGTTTTATAAGTAAAAAACTATAAAAAATGCGTTTTTTGCATAAAAATGTTTATAAATAATTAATAGTAAATTGGAGTAGGAAACATATAAGCATATATCTACAGACTGTCTTTTATATGATGGCACAGTTCGTTTGCTACTAGTATTTTTGTGACAAACAAAACCTCTATTGATTGTCCTAATGGAGGAAATGGGCTATTTAAAGTTTCAAGTTTAAATCTTCAATGGCTCTTAAGTAATTGATCAAAAACTGTGTGTCGTGTCCAATATTTGAGGTATTATGAGCTCTTAGAAATAATGCTACTTTCATTTGCCGTTTGTTTTGATGCGAGAAATCCCCATGAAAGTTTGTGGTAACATCTCTTTTACCCATTGCATATCGCACCAAAGGCGTAGCGTGGGCTTTCACCGCCTGGGCCCGACCGGAAATTCGCCGCTCTATTTCAATTATTAGTCAAGAAAATTAGTAAAAGTCAAATAAAGCAGCTTTAAATTTTTTATTAATTAAAAATGTAAAAAAATCTTTTATACAATTGTAAATTTAATAGCCTCAACGTGGACATAGTTGATCTGAGATAATTTTTAATTAACTTTAATTTGGAGAAGCTTCTCTCGCAACTGGCATTACTGATGGAAGATGTTAAAAAATTCTCAACATTATCACAATGTTTGGTGAGCCATCTTCAAGTTTGGACTCAATAATATATTAATCCTGAGAGCCTGACTTAATGAGTTTTTTTACAGTCTGTGTCTGTTAGAGTTACGAAAGCTCGTAGACGTACGCGTATAAGTTGGAATTCTTCTTTATTAATGTCTTGAGGAGCTTGATTTAAGTTAAGTTCGTCTACGCTGAATATCACTGCAGGCATTAAAAAAGCATATTTTGCGCTAGATTCTGCAGCTGTTGGAATCTTTCTCGAATGTCAGCAGTTACTCTGTCTATTGAAGAAAACATTGTTCACCTCAAGTCATCTTCGTACGATAACTCAACATCTTGACTTCCGTCGCCAAATATATGCTAACTCCTGATTCGTCTTGGGGGTTTAAAAGAAATTTCAAACTCTTCACATAAACTTTTAGCATATCTTAAAGCGTCATTCACGAATCCCTCTCGTTTTTTCTTCTAATACTGTCTGTAAAGCACTTATTTTCTGAGCACATTGATGTATATTTAGTCCCTCTGTTTGCAAATAATTTTGAGCATCATTGACTTCACACAGTACCGGTTGACAGAAACCTAAGTAACATAAAAACGAATATTTTATTTTATTCGTTTCCGTCAGTTTTTTCAGTACAGTTAAAGTTTATTTCCATTGTAATGATGTCTAATGGAATTTACAGCGTCACCTCTAGCGCTCCAATGTGTGTCCTGAACCTTTTTCAAACTCTTTCTGTGGCTGCAAGAAGTTCTTTCACCGGTGCGTCGACGTAGAAAAAAAAGCGTACCAGCGTTCTAGCGTACCAAAGAAAGTCACCGAATTTACCTCTACTGAAGTTGAAGGTAAATTAGGTTTAGTGAATGGTTTGAGCAAGGAACAAATTCGTGTCAGCGCGGGCGCGATTTGGAGTTTGAAATAGGATATTTTGATTTTTGATTTAAAAAATCGCGGTGCGTGTCGCCGCCCCTTTTCGTATGTCGCTCGGGGCTGTGAAACCCTCTGCCCCCACTCCACGCTACGCCACTGTATCGCACATTACACAAAGGAAAATGAAAACTCAGGACGTCTTGTAACGTTACATTTGATCATGAATTTCATACCTAATAAAACAGCCTCAATTTATTAATTTTGAAATCTATTGAGAGAGATCATGCGACTTGCTTGAATTACTTTATGATTTTTCTGCCATTGTTTTAAAGTATGTCTGTCAAATCTCCAGAAAAAGAATACGCGAATTCCAGCAAAACATTTTCACTTTAGTATTTTATTGGAGAAATATCTCTTTCCCAATACATGAGACCATCTATCATGCCTTATAGCAGGGTATCTACCCTTCTTATGAATTTTAAATATTAGGGTATTTCTTTTCAATCATTGTGACACTGTTTTTTGCTAATCACTCCAGGTTGTACCCAAAAAACTTTTTTTCATCTTTTATCATTTACTGATTGGTTTAAGGTTAAATGAACCATTCTCTACTTAAATATGTAATGTATTATTAAAACACTTACAGTATAATCAAAATAGATTTTCATTCTAGTTCAGCTATCACGTAAATGACTTTAATAAAAAATACGTTACCTGGTATATCATCTCTTATAGAATACCGCGAACGACTGTTGTTGCTGATGTTAATAGGAAGCATATTTTTGAGCCATGTAATTTTTGGAGGAGGGTTTCCTGTAGCATTGCAGTTCAGAATTGTATTATGTCCAATTTCAACAACTTTATTGGTCATAGGTGATTGTATTATTTGAGGAAAACCGGGAGGTAGTTTATCACCTGAAACAGAGTATTATGTAGTTCTTTTTTAGTAGGTACAATAAATTGTAAATATACATACATAGAATTGTGTACAATTCAATCTAACTTTGCAGAATTTTTCAAACTTTATTGGGATTTTCCTGAATAATCCAATAAAATTAATTCGTTAGATTGAAATTTGTAATTTTATATAATTTGTAGTTACATTAATATGTATTTAATAGTTGTAAACATATAATTTTGTAAACATTTATATCTTAATGAAAGGTACTTCTTAACTAATTTAAGTTTGATTACATTTAATGTATGTACTATCAGAAAGTAGAAAAGTTTATAAGACTATTTCAATTAAAACCCGTACTGTTTACTTTTGTTTTCATCTGTTACAATATGTTTTTAATTTTAATTGAAATTAATTTTGAATTTTTTTTAATTTGAATACATTCTACGAGTTTTGGTACTTTCATGGGTTGAATTTTTGTGTGGTACTTTTATATAAACGGCGGGCCATTTTAGTGATGTATTATTGAAATTTTGGGAACTATAAGCGATAGAAAAAAAGGTTAAATACGGAAAGTTTTAGATCGTTCTGTTACTAATTTAATGGTGCCCGCAGACCGGCTGTAAGTTTTCGAAATATTTTGTAGAAAGGAGATTCAATTTTGAAATCTTTAAGAACAACTTTTTGCAAATATTTTTGTTTTAATGTTGTGGTTCTGAGAACCTGATCATCAATTCCTTTGTAACTATCTTTTTCTTATGTTTTCATCGGTATGTTATTTAATTTATTAAACTTATGATACATTGTCGAATAGCTTAAAAAATTATATCATCGTTCAGCATATAATTTAGTATGGCGCTCAAAACAAAAAATAAAGCTAAAAACAGAAGATCTGGGAATTAGGTCTCTTCATTAGTGTTGCTAAAAGCAGATCCAAGCAATAAAAAAACTAATAAATTTCATGTTTATTTGTGTTACAGTTAATGCAATTTATTAATTTGTATACCTACTATTAGTCGAGGAAATAAAGCACTAAAAACGGCCTTACCTCTGAAATCTGTGCAGTAAGATGGATTGTGATGCGGTTTTTTGCATTCGATTCGTTAGAGCGTCCAGAAAGTTTGTGACCCTATGCGATCAATGAGAAATGAAAATTGCATCGGTGCATAAGAAAAATGTATTTTTAAAATTGCATCTTGAAGAGTTAAAATATGAAAAATTTACAACTCGGAAAATATTGACGGAAATGAGTTCAATTTTACTACTTGGGGGTTCTTGGGGTAACGAGTTTCGGCTAAGTTTACAACGAATTTCCATAAAACTCCAGGAGACGACGTGGAAACCGGCCACCCTGGGGCACTAGGTACCTCGGAGACCGTTGCCGTCGTGATATTCGTGTTGAGCGACCTCAAAAACCCCAAGGTAACGAGTTTCGGCTAAGTTTATAACGAATTTCCACAAAACTCCAGGAGACGACGTGGAAACCGGCCACCCTGGGGCACTAGGTACCTCGGAGACCGTTGCCGTCGTGATATTCGTGTTCAGCGACCCCAAAAACCCCCGAGTAACAAAATTTAACTCATTTCCGTCAATGTTTTCCGAGTTATAAGTTTTTCATATTTTAACTCTTCGAGATGCAATTTTAAGAATGCATTTTTCTTATGCACCGATGCAATTTTCATTTCTCATTGATCACATAGGGTCACAAACTTTCTGGACGCTCTAACGAATCGAATGCAAAAAACCGCATCACGATTCATCTTACTGCACAGATTTCAGAGGTTCAGTGCTTTATTTCCTCGACTATATTGTTTTTTGATCATTCGTATGTCATTGTTTAAATAATGCTAGTAGTTTGATCTGTCATGAAAATCATGATCTAGCTTTTAGTGCTTTAAAATTCTGTTAACAGCCAAAGCAACCTAAATTATAAAACCTTTTTCTCTGATTATAGACGTTTTAAGTGAATGAAATGTCTTCTTTGTTACATTTCCGGCAATTTTCTAACTCTTCCTTTTTTTTGGTCAAAAATTTTATTACATCCCTAACTGAAAAGTGCACCATTATTGAGAAATTTGTGAGTTTTTGAAAATGTTGTTTTCAGCTTAGCTTTAAAACCCCTTAAAGTTAGTGAAGTTGAATAATTTAAGAGCTTTAATTAACATTTTTGGGTTATTATATTATGTATGTCTGACTTACTTTCGAAAACAGTTAATGTGGCCTCTGAATTTACAGCATCCCCAACTCCATTTTCTGCTACACATTCATAATTAGCATCATCTCTACCAGCTTTAACGGGTTCTATCCTCAATACAGATCCTCCATCAGAAAATTCCTTTATCTGATATCGTGTCTGTGAACCTAAAAATTGTACACTTTAATAATCCTGCATAAATAAGCAAACCAAACGATGTACAATAATGTGAATTTTAAAAAGTTACCATTTCATAATTTATGAATTTATAACAAAAATCCTTATTTTTCAAAATCACTCTCAGCCTTAAGACAATTATTGACAAGATGAATTTGTCCATTAAGTCTATGTATAAAACTAAATTCACAAAGTCTCTCTGTTAAATGATTCTGGAGCATCTGGCCACAACAAATACAATGCTTTATACTCTTTTATTATGGAAAATAAGGCTATTGTTTAGAGCATATGAAAATATACATATACTTCAGGATCAAGAAATTAATTTCGAGGAAGAGGTCAGAAAACAGTTCGAGTTTGTTTGCGCAATTAATTATTCACTCTTTGAAAATAAACAAGACTGCACCGGATGAAACAGCTCGCTTTAGTACAGCTAATGTAAAGTTACCTAAGGTCGAAATTCCAAAATTTTCTGGTGACGTCACTATATTTAGAGCATTCATGAGTATGTTTAATTCAATTGTACATAACAATAAAATGATTTCTAAAATAGAAAAGTTCAATTATTTGATCTCCTGCTTAACCGGTCTTCCTTTAGCTCTCGTATAGTGCATAAAATTAGCAGTAGAAATTTACGACACTGCTTACGCTTCATTACTTAAACGCTATATTTATTTAACAAAGTTAGACACCCTTTCTGAAAATCTAGCTGCTCTAAAAAATATGGAATATCCTGTAGAAGAATTGGATTTTCTATTATTTTATATGTTTGCAAAACATCTCGATCAAGACACTATGACACGTTATCAACTAAAAATATTGTCGGGGGATGATGATAACGCAACATTCGAATCATTAATAGACTTTGTTTCAAAACAATATGCGATGCGCAAGATACTACAAAATTGTCATTAAATACAAGATCATAAAAGATTATTAGACAAGGTTATGTTCATAATAATTCAACAAAACAACGAACTAATAAAAATACATCTTCATTTTTTAGTAATAAAGTTAATAAAATTCATTGCTTCTTAAAGCTGATCATAACTTATATCAGTGTTCAAATTTTTACGCAAAATCTCCGCATGAGGTTTAATTTTTCTAAACAAAACAATTTGCGTTTAAATTGTTCATGTTCGCAACACAGCATAAAGAATTGTAAGTCGTCATCTAATTGTCGTAAGTGTAATTTGAGACATATTTCCCAAAATGTTTTAGCCAACTAGGTTTATCCTGTTTTAATTGTTCACTCTCTATACGAGGTTTAAGTTCCATTAATGAAACTACTCCTCGCGACTGTAACCTGTGTAGTATACTACCTGTTGGGAAAAATACGCCTAATTATTTTACCCAAATTATGTACGGACATGCCAACCGCTACAATACATAATGTTAGATCTCTCAGTTATTAATCAACAAACGACACTAATAACTATTAAGTCTTTTATTTAACAAAATTTAACCAGAGTAATGGGTTAACGTAACATCACATCTACACTCTTTCACAGTTGTCTCTATTCTCCTCCTGTGTCCCCGCCTTTTAGTCCCAATTTCCGCGCCTTGGCCTTCACTTCTTATCGTTGTTTTATAAACAACGACCCCAGCCGAAATAATCTCCTAACATTAGTAAAAATTGGTCTCATATAACTAATATTAACTTAGCAGATCCTCGTTTTTATTAAGCTGATAGTATTGATTTAGGTATTATTAGATGCTGATGTTTTTCCAAATATATGACTACATGGACGTATAGTCGGCAATGCTGATGAACCAATTGCTATTAACATATATGGATAGGTTCTAATGGAAAAATTTTAATCTAACGATACTCCAAGTGTCAACACAACTTCGCTTTTCTCATTAGTCACATTTACTTACATTAAATAATAATATAAAAAGGTTTTGGGAGTTAGAAGAAATTCCTTTGTCACCTGAAGATGAATTATGTGAAAATATTTTTAAGAAAACACATTTTAGAACGGACTCAGATCGTTATAGTGTACAATTACCCTTTAAAAATTTGGAGCCTAATTTTGACTTCAATAACTCTAGATCATGCCGATTTCTTTCGCTAGAACGGCGTTTATTTACAACTCCAGATATTTATATACAGTATTCTGAATAGAATATTTAGGTTCCGATTACTAGAAGCCAGTTCATGAAGACGCAAATCTAAAAAATATATTTTATATTCGGCATCACTGTGTTTTCAAACAAGATAACACCAAAACAAAACTGAGGGTTACTTTTGATGCCTCGGCAAAAATTTCTAACGGTTCGCTAAATGTCTTGTTTTACCTGTCCCTAAATTACAAAAGCATCTTATTGGTATTCTTTTGAATTTCAGACTACATTCTATAGCATTTACAAGTGATATTAAAACACAAATTTTGGTAGCAGAAAAGCATACAAATTATCAACGCATGTTATGGAGATTTTAACCTAACGACCCGGTTTCGGATTTTCGATTAAAAAGAGTAACTTTTGGATGATCTTGTTCGCATTATCTTGCAAATCGCACTATAGTTCAGTTAGCTCTACATGAAAACTCTAAATGAGAAACACAGATTGACGTTTACGTAGATGACATACAATGTCATACAGTATTACAAGTCAAATTACATATTTAAAACCTAAAAATATACAAAAACATGCAAATACATTATTATCGAAAACAATTAATTTTGTTTGTACACTGATGGGCATCTTAAAG
>NW_019426061.1:0-1338 GCF_000390285.2 Anoplophora glabripennis
CTACACGAGATGAGGCAGGATAAAGAGGGATAATCCCCCCTCGATCCCAAATCATTGAGGCCAATTTCTAGCCATAGAATAATGGCGCGGCGCACGCCCTCTGTTTAGCGCGCGCATATTTTGAATTTAAATTTTTAAAAGTAAAGTATTAACATAAACTCCCCGGGGGGAAATACAAAATTAGCACATAACATGAACAATAAATGGTTTAATCCTACATAACAAAAAAAATTGGAAGCAAATAATAACTCTACAATAGCCTAGGCAATCAATCACTCTCAGTTGGTAGAACGCAAACCTTAGACACTGGTCTTTTTATCACTGAACTACCACTACACTGAATGGTTACCACGCGAATGACATTATCGGCACCAGGATGCACCTCCTTGATTCGGCCTAGACACCATTTCAGTGGGGGCGTGTTTTCTTCTCGCACGACAACCATTGCGCCCACCTTGATTTGGCTTTCTGCGTTGAGTTTCCACTTAACACGGGTTTGCAATTGTTGTATGTATTCAACATTCCATCGTTGCCAAAAGTGCTGCACAATTTGCTGCCTTTGCAGGTATTTGGAGAGACGATTTGATGAAATGTCCCTTAAATTCGGATCTGGGGTTGATGTCAATGGTCTCCCGATTAGGAAATGCCCCGGAGTCAGAGGATTAATGTCATTGGGATCATTTGAAAGTGGGGATAATGGCCTTGAGTTCAGAATAGCCTCGACCTGATTTAATACTGTTAAAAATTCGTCATAAGTTAAAGATAAATTGCCTACTACTCTCTTTAGATGGTGTTTTACGCCTTTGACGCCTGCCTCCCATATCCCGCCAAAATTTGGGGCCCTTGGAGGCAAAAAATGCCAAGTGATTCCTTCATCCGTTAGAAACTCTGATTTTGAAATTAACCTTAAAGTCTTAACTAATTCCTTGTTGGCACCTACGAAGTTTTTTCCATTGTCTGAGTAAATTTGACAACATTTGCCTCGCCTAGCAAAAAATCGTTTTAGCGCCATTATTCTATGGCTAGAAATTGGCCTCAATGATTTGGGATCGAGGGGGATTATCCCTCTTTATCCTGCCTCATCTCGTGTAGGCCTGGACAGCCTTCGTAGGTGGGCCCCATCCGTCGTCTACCCCGACCGCAAATGCGGCCGGTGTAGGCGCTTTGTGGGACCTCCTTTTGTCCTGGCTGGGCCCCGCCGGCTAGGGCCCTTTCTTCTGGCGCTCTTCTTGCTTCGCCGGCTCGTCTGTGTAAACCCCGGGGGTAGTGTCATGTTTATGTGTGGTATGGTTGGGTAGGGTAGTGCGGCTATGCAGCCTGGGATGCGCTTTGCTAAGG
>NW_019426061.1:7069-14807 GCF_000390285.2 Anoplophora glabripennis
ACGGGGGCGTACGTGTCTTTTGGTGTATTTGTCTGTCTGGTATATTGTTTGTCGGGGGTCGCAATTTTAAAGAAATGTATTTTAAAGTAATGCAAATAACTGATAAATAAGTAAAAACTTACCTGGGCATAACCCCGGGACAGGTGCCTGCAACAAAGATGCCGACGGCCTCTATGCTTAGCCGGGGATTAGGTCGGTGATTAAAAGGAAAGAAAGGGATTCTTTCCAGGTAGCCTTAATAAAGGCAGGTAGATTTTGCTCGTTGCAATCACTTCACCTCACAAACAAGCACGTCCGCTCAGCTCGGCTGTTCGCACTGAACTGTATCGTTTTAGCGCCGAAAGGAAACCGTCGGTGGTAAGATCCATGACTAATTCTAAATGCAAAGCTTTAGTACTTAGACACACGAAATGACAGACATATCCCTTCAGAATTTTCGTACCACGCCCTCCCTTTGTTTTGATCGTAAACGGTCCAGCGTAATCGGTACCCGTATTTGTGAAAGGAAATGAACTTTCGACTCGTGCTTTAGGTAAGTCACCCATTAGGTAGTTCGTAAGTCTAGGATTCACACGAAAACATGTAATGCACTCATGTACGATCCTTTTTGCAATATTTTTTCCTGATATTGGCCAGAATTTCTCCTGCACCGAATAAAGCAACATTTGTGCACCGCAGTGTAATAACCTTAAATGATAATAACGCATTATTAAAATAGTCAGAGCATGATTTTTCGGTAGCAGCATTGGATGTTTTTTGTCGTAAGGATAGTCGGACTTTGAAAGCCGTCCTCCTACACGTAAAATCTCGTTATCATCAAGCAGCGGTGTGAGCGATAATATCCCGCTCTGTTTATGTATTTTCTTGCCCTGTAATAAACTATTAATTTCAGAAGAAAAGTGATTTCGTTGGGCTACTCGTACAAGATAAACCTCAGCACGTTGTAATTCAGAAACCACTAAATTGCCCGTATTTTTTGTTTGCGTATTCCTTGAATTGAAGTAAAATCGTAGAATATACGCGGTTACTCTTATTAGTTTTGTGAACGAAGAGTATCTCTGAAATAACTCGAAGTCGTTAGTTTGCTGTGTAACTGTTAAGTGAATAGTACCTTTTTTCTTGCCTTCTGTTAGTTGATCAGGAGGTAACTCTTCCGGGAGCTCAACATGCCAATTTGTTTGCTCTTGGGTAAGCCACGGAATGGCCCACCACAACTTGCAGTCAATTAACTGATCCGGATTAATACCCCTCGTGGCTAGATCAGCAGGGTTATTTTCGGACTTGACTTGATGCCAGAAATCAATTGAAGTCAAATTTTGAATTTGAGTGACTCGGTTTGCCACGAATGGCTGCCAACGTTCCGGCCTTCCCTTGATCCACGCCAGAGTGATAGACGAATCAGTCCACAGACAGACTTGCTCGAAATTGATATTTAGTGATGCACGCACCTTTTTTACTAGTTTCGCTAAAAGTAGTGCTCCACATAGTTCTAGTCGCGGTAACGTCGTTTTCTTGATGGGTGCTACCTTTGTTTTTGCACATACCAAACGAACGTGCCACCTGTCATTCGCGTCTCGCGATCTAATATACACACATGCGGAATAGGCAACCTGTGAGGCGTCTGAAAAGGCGTGTAGCTGCACGTTGCTTGAATTTTCACATAAAATTCTTCGAGGGTATTTTATGTGATTCAAATTTGATAATTTATCACGAAAATTAACCCATTCGGAATATAAATTTGCAGGTACTGACTCGTCCCAGGATATACCCAGTTTCCAAAGCTTTTGAATGATTAATTTTGCCTTGACAACGATCGGGCTTAATATGCCCAGAGGATCGAAAATCTGGGCGACATTTGACAGTATTGTGCGTTTTGAAATAGGCTCTTGATTTGTTAGCAAGAATGAATATTGAATTTCATCGGACACGGGATTGAAACATATACCTAGCGCCTTTATTTCCCCATTCAAATCGACTATGGAGTTTTCATTTACAGGAGAAAATTCGCGAAGTATATTTTCATTATTTGATGCCCATTTTCTGAGTTCAAACCCACCTGTTTGCAATATATCGCGAATTTCTTTACCTAACTTGATGAGACCATCCTTTGAATCTAAACCGGTTATCAGGTCATCCACGTAAAAGTCGTTAAAAATTGCATCGGACGCCTCTGGATAATCATTTTTATGATCCGCGGCCGTTTGCTGCAAAGCGCGTATTGCAAGATATGACGACGCTGCGGTTCCATAGGTGACAGTATTTAATTGGTATATTTCAATTTCTTGGGATGGGTCGAATCGCCAAAGAATCTTTTGTAATGGTCTATGACTTTCATTTATGAAAACTTGCCTAAACATTTTCGATACATCACCCGTTAATACATATTTGTGTTTCCGAAACCGTAACAATATCGCAAATAGTTCATCTTGTAACTTAGGGCCTACATGGAGACAGTCATTTAGTGATACGCCACTGGTAGATTTGGCGGACGCATCAAACACGGTACGCAATTTTGTTGACGTACTGCCTGGTTTTAATACGGCATGGTGGGGAAGAAAGTATTCAAAATTCTCCTTTGATTCGTCCGTTATTTTGCTCATGTGCCCTAACTCTATATATTCCTTTATAAAGTCGTGGTACATTTGTTTAAGTTGCAAATTATTTTCAAGTTTGCGTTCTAAAGATAAAAACCTTTTTGCGGCATAGTCCTTTGATTCACCGAGGTCATAAACCCTTTCATTTAGCGGCATCGTAACTACAAAGCGCCCGGTGTCGTGTCTAACAGTTGTGTTTGTAAAATTATTCTCGCAAAATAGTTCGCCTTGCGATGAATTTTTTGCCGATTCAACTTCGACTTCATCTAGTTCCCAAAATTTGTTTATGTTGTCCGATGTTGCAAAATCTAATTTATTTAAATTAGAATTGCTGCTACTTGGCATACAGACATATTATTATTTGTGTAAATTGGACCTGACACAACCCAGCCGAGTAGCGTTTTTGTTAACCGCAGTAAACTATTTTCTAAGAATATTTGTCCTACACATTGAAGTTCATAAAAAGTCGCTACTCCTATTAGAAGGTCTATATTGCTAGAATTATTAAAGTTTGGGTCAGCTAGTTTTATGTTACTAGGTATTTTTATTTCTGAAATAGAATCTGATACAGTAGGAATTTTGTCTGCTATTTTCGGTATGACTAAACAATGCAAGTGTCTGTTGTACGAATTTACTCTCGAGTATATTTTAATTTGCGCATAATGACTTATCGGGGTAAGCGCTTGATTTATACCCGCAACAGCAAATTCAATCCTCGACGTTTTTATACCGAGATCGTCACATAAACGTTGAGTAATAAAATTTGACTCCGACCCATTGTCCAACAATGCTCTACAATTTCGTAATTTTCCATTTCTGTCCTCCACCTTTATGACGGCAGTGGACAAAAACGCATGCAGCTGAATATTGTTGTCGGCTGTTTTTTCAATATTATGTGACACACACGACGTAGATTTATCTTTGACTTGTTCAGTGCCGCCCTGTGTGTTCTCTGGAGTTGATGATGCGGTGGGCTTTGTTTCAAAATGAACGAGGGTATTATGTTTTTTGCTGCACTTGCGACAGGTGCTCGATCGGCACTCCTTGCCCACGTGGCCCGGCCGCAAGCAATTTATACACAAGCGTAAATTGTGTAAGTCTTTACTCCGCATCTCGGGTGATTGTTTTAAGAATTCCGTGCAGTGTTGTATATAATGATCATCGGATTTGCATTTCGCGCACCTTACACCCGCATTATTTAATGCAATCAACGATTTACCCTTGTTTTCAAAAGTATTGATAGGTTGCTTATTTGAATGTATGGATTCTAAGATTTGGCATTTGTTATTGAGAAATTTTATGAGTTCATCAATGGTAGGTATATCATTACAGTTCGTTTCTTCCTCCCATTGCCGACGGGAGGTGGAATCTAATTTAGACGTTATTAAATATACAATTAAGCAATCCCAATGGTCTACAGGTTGTTGTAAAACCTTGAGCGCTCTGAGATGTTTTTGAAAGTTATCTAACAAACTACGCAGCCCGTCATAATTTTCTCTTGGCAAGTTTGGTAAATTAAATATGGCTTTGACGTGATTATTTGTTAATAAGCGTTTGTTATCGTACCGTTCTTTTACAAGTTTCCAAGCTTCGGCGTAATTAGCATCCGATAATTCGATCGATTGAATTATACTTGCGGCTTTACCTTTGAGAGCGGCCCGCAAATAGTGGAATTTTTGTACTGGCGCCAAAGCATCATTTTTGTCAATAAGCGATTCAAACGTGTCTCTGAAATATAAATACTGCTCGTAGGAGCCATCGAAGGAAGGCAAATCTATCGTGGGCAATTTAATTGCCGCTTGAGATATAGAATTACGCATTTGGGTGAAAGAATCACTTGACTGCCTTGATGGCGTCGGGGTTTGAGATAGTGTGTCCTTTAGAAAGCGTTTGGCTTCCGACACGGCAGTAAAATATTCATTTTCAAATTTAATTCTTTCAGATTCCTCAACGGCAATTTAATCTGCGTCTGTGAGGAATTCGATGTTGTCTTGAATATTAGAAAATTTGTCATATAGTAAAACAGTTATGTCTAACCTACTTTCTAGCTGAGATAAGTTTTGGCTACCCGGTTGTAGCGAAGCAAGAAAATTTTTAAAACGTGTGAGAGTAGCTTTGATATTCCCTCTTTCTCTAATTAGTTC
The DNA here is from genome assembly GCF_000390285.2 of Anoplophora glabripennis. Classification (NCBI taxonomy): domain Eukaryota; kingdom Metazoa; phylum Arthropoda; class Insecta; order Coleoptera; family Cerambycidae; genus Anoplophora; species Anoplophora glabripennis. The sequence goes on from NW_019426061.1 coordinate 11,808, forward strand.
AGAGCGTTCCATGATTTAATTTTAAACGTTAAAATTGTCTATTCTAAACTCAAAGAAGGATTGTGAAGTCTAGGAAATTGGGCTTACTTGTTCCAACTGCAGCGAGTGTAATAGGTGTACACGAGGCTTCGTTGCGGCGAAGTTCGGCATTTGTTTCAGCCTTGAGCCTTGACTTGGGACGCTTGGACTCTCAGGTTTTTTGTAGTTGAGATTTGTTAGCACGTACTCAGTAGTCCAGACTCACTTGCACTTATTACTTTTTTGTTTGTCTTTGTTTGTTACGGCATTTGTTTCAGCCTGAACTAGTGCACTTGCACTCACAATTTCGGTTTTTGGTTATTTTTTTTTGTCACTGATTCATCCGGCTCGATTGAACCAATTTGTTTATATTAAAGAAAAACACAAGTACTCTTCTTTAACCTTTTACTCGAAGGACCTTATACATTATATTAACACAAGTTGCTAGATGCTCTGCCTTACAACTACTGACGCTGACTGTCTTTCTTGCGCACTCCTGCTCGCACGCCCTCTGTTTAGCGCGCGCATATTTTGAATTTAAATTTTTAAAAGTAAAGTATTAACAATATCAAATATATTTTTTCGAATAGATTAAAGTTTATGTATTACTACTTTCTTTAAGTGTTATGCATTTAATTTTTGAATATCAATGTCAACGATCCACATTAACTAGTTTAAGAAAGATTTAAGGAAAATAAAAGAGGTATGTAAACAAATATGGTTTGTTTTAACTCTTTTTTTCTTATTTAGCCACTTCAGTTGCGAGACATATTAAATTAATCCAAAATAAATAAAAAAGGAACAAACCGTGAAAAGAGTAAATTTAAGCAGAATCCAGAATGGTTCCGAAGAGCAACGGAGGTTAGCCACAGCTATGCAGTTGAGATGCTATATTTCTGCGTTCGAAAAGCGACTACTGCAAATTAACTTCATACCTGGTATGATATGACAGAATGGTAAACGGGTTTGTTACATTTTATTTTAGTTTCCACGGGGGTGTGTATTTGTGCGTTTTAATTTTCAAGTGTTTATATGATAATCATTATGAAAAAGGCATGTATACGAATAAAGAAAGAGTTGAACTAGATAGAGCTTACTTTTTGTCTTGAGAAAACAGAAGAATATGCCCCGTATATAAAAAAGGAAGTAAGAATGATATCGCTAATTATCGACCTATTGCAATACTGTGTAACTTCAGTAAGGTTTTTGAAACTACTATACATCGTGTCCTATCCTTTCAATTAAAAAATATTATACTTCCTGAACAGCATGGGTTTATGGAAGGACGGTCGACAGTCACTAATTTAGTATGCATTACTCAGTTTATCAGCGAGGCTATAGATCGGGGAAGCCAAGTAGACGTAGTCTATACAGATTTTTCGAAGGCGTTTGACCGTCTCGACCATGGACTTTTAATGGATAAATTAAGCGCTTTTGGACTATCGTCAGACTTTCTTGAACTAATGAAGTCATATTTCACTGGCAGAACTCAGTTTGTTCAAATTTCTGGTGTTAAATCTACTGAATTTGCCCAGACTTCAGGTGTTCCGCAAGGTTCTATTCTTGGTCCCTTGTTGTTTACATTATTTATTAATGATATCACTTCTCAACTGAATGTGCGTTATTTGTTATACGCCGATGATATAAAAATATTTTCTCAAATTGATAATGTATTTGATGCCATCAATCTTCAACGTAATCTAGATTTTATTAACTCTTGGTGCATTGCTAATAGGCTGCCTCTGAATTCTACCAAATGTAATGTCATGACTTTTAGTCGACGATGCGATCAAATTCAGTATGAGTATAGTCTGAATGGGTTTGCCCTTCAACGACCTGACCTTATTAAAGATTTGGGCGTATATTTTGACCCTAAATTATCTTTTGTCAAGCATATTGAAATTGTGGTAATGAATGCCTACAAAAGTTTGGGTTTTATTGTTCGGAACATGTGCAATTTCATGAAAATTGATACTTTTTGTTTGTTATTTAATACATTTGTTAGATCTAAACTTGAGTATGCCTCTGTAGTCTGGACACCTATCTACGCTACACACATAATATCTATTGAGAAAATTCAACGCCGATTCTTTAAATCAGCTACATTTTTTATTGATGGCCAGTATCCTCCTCAAGGGTTTCCTCAGGAAGCATTTTTCAAGCGTTTCAATATGAGTAGCTTGTCTCAAAGACGCAAGTTAAATTCTGTTATTTTCTTATACAAGATTTTGAATAATAACATTATATGTGAAGATATATTACAAATGATAAATTTTCATATTCCTAGAACGTATACCCGACATTTACACCTCTTCGCGATCAAGAATCATCGTACTAATTTATATAAAGCGTCTCCAATTCACCAAATGATTGTTGGTTATTCTAATATTGAATCTCGCATTGATATACTCTGCTCCAGTATTTCTCAAATTAAAAAAGTTTTCATTTGAACTTTATGTTTGTATAAATATATTTTTGCATTTGTTTGTATTGTATTATAGCATTTTAATATTATATGTCTGTTCCCTGTTTGTTTTAGATATTATGTTTTGTGATATTTATTTTGGTTAAGAATAGTTTTTATCTCTTTCACCTATTTTTATTACTTTTTTTTTAGTGTGTAACCTTATCCTGTGACTGGGCATTGCTCGTTGAATATTGTAATTAAATAAATAAATAAAATAAATAAATAAATGATATTAGAGGGATTATCCCGACAAGTACCGAATAAAAAACTGTTTCTAATATTAATTCAATATTTAAGAGATATGCTAATGTTGGACGGGAATAAATTCCGAGAATTTGAAACCTGAAATTTTAAACATCGATGGTACCAATATTCGTCATATGTCATATGCTGTAAAAGTCAGGTATAAGTAAACAGATTATTTACTTATTTTTGGCTTTTTTTAATAACATTTCCTTTCAATTTTGAGTTTTAGCAACAATGCACAGCCCAGTTCTCAATTGTGCATGCGCTGA
>NW_019426062.1:0-19334 GCF_000390285.2 Anoplophora glabripennis
CCTGTATTTCCGAAACTATCAACTTTCGGATAAGGCATGTTTGCGCCAATGGTCACCATTTCACGTGTAGTATCTTCAGCTTTTGATTTTCCCATTGATAATGAATCACCCTGTATATGGACCTATCTGCACTACAGCTGTGTTGATTATTACAATATATATGCGTAAAGGCCAGCAAATGTTTTTTACTGGGGTTTTTAAGAAAACACTAGGTCCTTTGAATAATTCCATTTTATATTTTGACCCACTGCAAATTACAAAAACAAAACACCCTTGGTCGATGAGAATCAGTGAGAGATCGTTTTTAGCCAACTTTTTTGACTATTTTGAAATTTCGAAATAAGTATGTAGATACTTTTTTTCAATGTTTGTGAACAGTTAGAGAGCACTTTTCTACTTCCGTTTTCAAAAAGGTGCATTTTTTAAATAAATCAGTATTTTTCTTTATTTTATTATGTCAGGTGGCCTTCTATTTGAAAAGGTGAGTGAAAATTATTATTATTAAACCATGTCGATAGAAAACTTTTCGCTTAAAATGACATTTGATTTCTTTTGTTTTAGTTTGATTCTATTTTTGTAATTTTGTACTAATCATTATAAATTTTTCGTTCTTATATCACTCTTTACAGAATTAACAAGATGTAACTAACAAAAACAATAATTATTATGTATAGACCGTGGTATGAAGACAATATTTTGTGCTCGTCAGCCAGCTCAATTCTTCTGGGATTCTTCTGTAACTCTGTAGCTGTCAAATTTATAAAAAAATGGTTTTAATAAAAGCTATATGGAATCATGTGGGCCATGTAAAGAAAATATTTTTAGCTAGAAAAAGTTACAATGTCAGCTCTCTAAATGAGGCTAGATAGCGTTTAAATCGTAAGAGTTAGAAACCTGCAGTTTTCACAGTTCGTTTTGGCATAAATTACTCTATCTTGTCATCTGTGAGCAAAACGTGTACGTTATTCGGACTCGGAAATACTGAGACCTACATTTAATAATGTTACGAGTTGAAAAACTTTTTTTCAAATGGAATAACCCATATTAATTGTCATGGGTAAATGCAAAATTGAATGTCCCATCGACTGATATAAGATTATCCATACTTATTTCTAACAGTTTTCCAGAAAAATCAAATTCTTTTCTTAAGTCCGAAAAAGTAGCTATGTAACAGCGTCAAGAAGGCCTTGCAATTGTATTAGTACAACGTCGTTACATACGATTTTACAAAAGCGCAGCACAGCACATCCAATTACACCAAGAGTTGCTAAAAGTAGACTATTAGCGGTTGTCAATGGGCACTTGAGATGTTAAATCAAGATGATGATTTTTTTAAACGGGTCATGTTCTCCGATGAGGGTACTTTTCATAAAAATGGTTTCGTTAATAGTCATAATTGCTATTATTATAACACAGTAAATCCTCACCAATTCCGGACAACTCATAGCCAACGATGGTCTTTGAACGTGTGGGGAACAATTTTGGGAATCCATGTCATTGGATCATTCTTTTTTCACTAGCATCTAACTGGATCAGTTTATTTAAACTTTTAACAAACACTTTAGAATATTTATTAGGCGATATTCCTTTAGCTTCACTTCGAAGAATGTGGATGCAACATGATGATGCTCCACCTCACAATACCGCTGCGGTTCGTCAGTTTTTACCACGAAACTTTTCCCAACAGATGGATTGGGCGCGGGGGACCAAATATGACAAGTTGGAACTTCTTTTTATGTAGATTTATAAAAAACAAAGTTTACGTTACACCACCAACTACCGCGGAAGGTATGTGGCAGCGCGTTACAGTAGTATTTCAAGAAATTACGCCAGACATGCTTACCAATGTTGAACAGTCTTTTAAAAACCGAATTTGTTTGTGTATTAATCAAAATGGAGAACTCTTCTAGCAATTGATATAAATCAGCGATCTAAGTATTCTTCCCCTAATTGTGTCCCGAGTTTCAGTTTGTTTCGTATTGCGTTTTGTTTTAGTAGTTGTTAGTGGTTTACTTTTATTTGTCAAACCACTTTTTAAACATGCCAGTAAATATTGACACTTATCAGTCCCAGGCCTGATAAAATGTGAGAGAAAAGTGGTTTTGCAAGGCCTTCTTGATGCTGTTACAAACAGTGGCGGCTCGTGAAGGAGGACTCTGGGACTCCGCCCCCCCCCCCAGATGTTTTCAAACTATAAACTTAAAATAATGTATAAATTTAAATCAATAAGAAATCTAAATAGCATGCATTCAATATCTCTTGGATGTTAGGTTGGTTGCATAAAGTGCATGTACTCCGTGAACGTAGCTCAGATTAATGCCATCTGCCATCTATGATCGTACCAAAAAGTTATGTTTAACCGCGCGCGCAATCTCCACTCCATCGCGGACCGTGAAATCTGAGTCCATCGTGCAAGCATATTTTTACATATGATTGGACAAATTGGCACGTGGAGGGGATAGGCGACGATAGGCTCGCGCGCTTTGTTTTGGGACTCCATGAGGCAGTAACCCGTATCACTGAAGTGTGGTTATATGTGTTTTGTTTTTGCTTTGGCGCTTTTTAAGACATTATATTTTATAAGTTTAAGTTTAAAATGAGGGTTTGTGAAATAAAAAAACTTGTTATTAGTAATTTAAGTTTAGAGGAAAAAGTCGAATTGAAAAATAACGGACGTCCAACGCCAGTGTTGAATTTAGTTGAGGTGCAGAAAGAGTGCAAAAAGTGGGCCGGCTTTCGCAAATTTGATAAAAACATTTATGATAAGACCCTGTGGTTGTGTGGTTGTGACCAAACAAATAGATTTTTTTGTTTTGTATGTTTATTGTTTGGAGGAGGCGAAGAAAACTGGACGAAAACTGGAGTTTCTGACTTGAAACATTTAGAAATTAAAATTAAGAAACATGAAAATTCTCCTAAACACAAAAATAAGTTGGTGAGTTTTTTACTTTTAGGAAGAGTAAATATTGCTTCTTGTTTAAATAGTGCTTATGCAGAACAAATAAATAGTAAATAGTCATAACGAAACAGTTAAGAAAAATCGATTGCTTCTTTCAAAAATTTTAAATATCTTAAAACTATGTGGTACATGTAACCTTTCTCTTCGTGGACATAATAAAAAAAGTGACTCGGTAAACAAAGGGGTATTTTTAGAACTGATAGACTATAGTGCAAAAATTGATCCCGTTTTAGATAAACATCTTAGTGATGCCCATGTTTTTAAAGGAACTTCAAAAACTATACAGAATGAACTATTACAGTAATCTACATAATTATATCCTAACTGGGTTGGTTGATCGATTATCCACTTCAGCCCCCACACGTTGGAATTTTATTTCTCGCATTATATCTAAGTAGCTACTGTACACACTGACAGTATTCATTTTGGGGTACTTACAAAACACAATGACCTTCAAATTCCTTAAAATTTTTCAAAATGCGCCCCCCCTGTATTCAAACCCAGGGGCCGCCACTGGTTACAAAGCTACTTTTTCGGATTTTGGTAAATAACTGTTAAAGAAGTATGGACAACCTTATACCAGTCGAAAGGGAATTCAACTTTGTATTCATCCATGACAATTAATATGGGTCATTCTATTTGAAAAAAAAGTTTTTTAACTCGTAAGATTATTAAATGCAGGTCTCAGTATTTCCGAGTCTGAAGAGGTGCACGTTTTGCTCACAGATGACAAGATAGAGTAATTTAGGCCAAAACGAACTGTGGAAACTGTAGGTTTCTAACTCTTACGGTTTAGATGCTATCTAGCCTCATTTAGAGAGCTGATATCGTGATTGTTTTAAAATACAACTGAATATCTCGAAAAAGTTTTAAACACCATATACATTTAATAAACTCTACCTAATATTAACCAAGGAATTCAAAAACGCAATAATATACAAGGTGTTCCGTTTAAAATAACAAAGTTATGTAGCGCCCACGCGAAATGGAACACCCTGTAAAGCTAAAAATATTTTCTTTACATGGCCCACAGCATTCCAGGTAACTTTTAATAAAACCATTTTTTTATAAATTTGACAGTTGCAGAGTTACAGAAGAATCCCTTTTAAGTGGAACACCCTGTATATACTGTGAGGACGCGTGGGTTGGAACAAATCCATTTAAAATTCAGGGGTTTGTTTTTTGGAAAAACGCTCCTACACGTCGATTCTTAATTTCGGCTGCGGTTTTTCTGATGGTAAATTCATATACAGGGTGTCCCGAAATTAGGGGGCAATATTTCTATGGGGTGTTCTATGTCGAAAAATATTACTTTTTCTTTATATAAACATGGGTCCAAAAATTCTTCCTATGGAAATTATAGCCACTTAAAGGGACCACTCTGATGATGTTTTTTTCTAAATAACTCAGAAACCAGTTGAGATTAATTTATAAAATTTGGTAACTAGCTTAACTCTTACGTGCTCAGTCCGCCACTAAAACGAAATTTACAAATTTTCATCACATACGTTCCAACGTACTGGGGGGAAGGGGGGTAAAATTTACCATAACTTTTTTATGCGTCGACTGAAAATATGAAATTTCATAGTTTTTTTTATTAAAAAAAGGTACTCTTGGTTCATATTCATATTGGTAGAATGTTCCATTTTTATGTAAAATCCGTTTAAAAATAATGTTACATGCGTTAATCACTGGGAATCGAAATTGTCAATATTTTTTAACATCGCAAGTTTTGAATAACAAAAATGTGTTTGACGTTATTTGCATTGACAGTTCAGTTATTTAATTTTTGTGAATTGTTATTTTCAAAGAAATTTATTATTTTTAGTAAATTATTATTTGACAAAGTAAAAAAGCCATTGAAATTAGGAATTATTAAAAAAAATAAACTAATAAAAATAATTGAAAACCACACTATTAATAAAACTTATCTTTATCTCAATAGTAATTTTTATAACAAATGCTCAAACAGATTTCCATTTTGCTGAATATATTTTTCAGCTGGACGTCGAATTGCCCGAGATGAACTTACAAAATTCAAAATTAGTTTGTGTGATTTGATTTTCAGCCAAATAAATGAATCCTCTGTTATAATTCTTCCAAAGGATTTATGTCTGTAGCATAAACTACAGCCTTCATCCTACTCCACAGAAAGTAATCTAGAGGATTTAGTTCTAGAGATCGAGGTGGCCATGGAATGGGACCACCTCTACCTATCCACCTGCTAGGAAAATGATCGTTTAACCAATTTATGACATTATGGCTAAAGTGAGGTGGTGCCTCATCTTGTTGATAGTATAATGTTAAGCGTACGTTTAACGGTGTATCATCCAATAGTTCTCTTACATCATTTTGCAGAAAGTTTAAGTATCCTTCTGCATTCAGACAAACGGTAAACTGAATTGGTCCGAGTAGCTGGTCTCCTAAAATTCCTGTCCACACATTTATTGCAAATCTATTTTGAAAATTTGTGCGCCGTATTGCCTGTGGATTTTCGTCTGACCGGAAATGGGTATTATGAAGATCTGCTAGCTCTACATTGGTAAAATATTGCATTATGAACCAATAGTATCTTTTTTTTACTAAAAAACTCTGAAATTTCATACTTTTTATCATATTTTTTTAGTCAAAAGTCAAAAAAGTCAAAGCATAATAAAGTTATGGTAAATTTTACCCTCTCCCCCCCAGTACGTTGGAACGTATGTGATGAAAATTTGTAAATTTCGTTTTAGTTGCGGACCGAGCACGTAAGAGTTAAGCTAGTTACCAAATTTTATAAATTAATCTCAACTGGTTGCTGAGTTATTTAGAAAAAAACATCATCAGAGTGGTCCCTTTAAGTGGCTATAATTTTCTTAGGAAGAATTTTTACACCCACGATTATATAAAGAAAAAGCAATCGTTTTCGACATAGAACACCCCGTAGAAATATTGTCCCCTAATTTGGGTGGCCCAAAAATAAGTTACGACAATCAACTTCAATTTTTCAAATGCAAATACCTATTTTTTATTTCATTTTTGAATTCTGCACCGAATTCTAAGTACGTTTCATATACTATGTCCTATACCTAAACTCAACAGTTATCGAGAAAAATACGATTTAGAGTAGAGTTAAGTTTTGACATTTTCGAATCTAAGTTATGTAGTCTTACAGTAAATAAATGGTCTAGTTTCTATTACCTATACCTAGTTTTATAAAAGTATTATCATTACGATGTCGAGTATCTATCTACTAATTAACTTTTCTTACTTGCAAAATAAACATTTACTAGTTGTTTTTATTTGCATAAGTATTGTCCAATATTTATAACACTTACTTGTATCTTTTGACTAATTCTGCCTGTTTCAGGAACTTCATGTACTCCTTGAATTGTAGGTGCACAAATCCCGGAATATTACTTGTCGTTATGGTTGGTTCCACTAGTTTAGGTAAACTTAGCAACAAATCCAGATCGAATTCGTCTGGCTGTCCAACTCTTAATCCATCGTAATAGCTACCCCCAAAAAAGACTCTCGTGTACATTTCTTTAAATAAAGTATCCTTCAACTTCATTTTCTCCGTGATTAAATCTAATATCTGAAAAATATCATTTTCTTCTAATTATTGAATGGACTGTTTAATAAAAAACAAATATCCTTAAAATAAAAAATACGCATAAAAATCTAGTGACCATAAAAGTATTCTTTATAAACAGTTTTAAAGGATTACGTGATATATTTTTGAATTTTTGGACGTTAGTAAAATAATTAACAATAATTGTTGCCACCATAGTATTGTTGTTACGATGTCAATTGGAACCTGTAAATCTTAAAGCACAGGACCGTATGAACTTCTCCTGAAATTTCTTCTTATGCTTTGACCATAGTGTGTCTCGTAATTTATACTCGAATAGCAATTCGGTGAGCCCGGTATTGGTAAATTAGTCCGCCTGATGTAGAATTGACGGCGGCGCGCTGGTCATCAGAGCAAACCTGTATTGGTCCACTAGGTCGTAAATAATTTTTTTGTATGGTACACGGGTTCACTTAACTTTGCTGCTTTGCCAGTGCCGTGCAGATCATTGCTTGGCGGGGTATTTTGTTGGTATAGTACGTATTATTATTTATTAGTTGATATTATTATTTGTTCATATCGTAACCAGTAAAGGGTAAGTTATTAAAATAAATGTTATATGTAATTATCTAGTAATTTAGCGTGGCTCTCTGGAGACTCTTTGAAGCGAAAGATAACCAAATAACTCGGGAAAATCCCCAAATAGTGGATTTTAAACATAAAAAACTTGACAATCCTATGGTAATTATATGGTAATATAGCTCGGAATATAGTATATCTAGGGGCTAAATTTTTCTGGACGTCTATGAATTCCGTAGAATTTATGAGTTAAATGTTTTTATGTGGTTCCAATTGAAATCGTAACAACTATAATAGGTCGATTTTTTTAAATGGAGTGGAGCACACATTTCGGACAATCAGAATCTGTGTGATAAAAATTACAATTTTTAGTCATACGTACGAAACCTTAAGAACATCTGAACTTATATTCTAACATTGTTTATTATATTGTTTAATTTTAATTAAACTGATTAACTGATAAAAATATATACATATCTACATTTTGATAAATAATTTCAAATTTGCTATCACTACAATATTTAAAGCTAATAATCACAATAATATTGATCCTGTTAAAAAAACAGGATGCGACTCATACAACAACAAAAATTAGATTACTACAAAGTAATTAGTATAAGATATAAGTAAGAGTACTGTTACAAATTAAAAGAATATTAAAACATATCCAGTAATTATTTTTTTCTGGTTGAAAATTGCGAATAAATATTTGCAAAATTTAAAAAATGTGTAATTTTCTTAAAAATAGAACGTATAGATACAAATCAATTATTGATCATATTTATAAAAATTAGAAAACATGCTTACCGACTTTAGTATAGTATTGTTGCGTTTTATATCTTCATCGGAGAGAGACACAAATTTTTTATTAATGTCTTTGAGGACATTTTCCATGTAGTTATACTTCTTTTTGTCATCCATTTCTCTTATTTAGCCGTTTGAACCTGAAACAATGTACAAGTATCGTGAAAAGGTTGCACTTTATTTATAAATATATACTAGAACAATACGCTTATCTGCGAATTTATTAGATATCAATATCGCGATATCGCGTATGCGTAATAATTATGTTGAATTATTAATTGTATGTTTAGTCTAGTAACAAACTAGACGAAATAAATGTAAAAAATTTCAGAAATGTTGCCATTTTACTACATAGTACTAATCCGTCCTTACCAGTTTTGGAGGTATATTTATTATTTAGGTTTATACTTAAATGTGAACGATATAAAAAATTAGGTTCACTTATTCAGATAATTTTCAAATTCTAATAATATCCTATGTACATACTTACGATTTTCGTAAAAGTGGTTATAAAACTGAGAAAAAATATTTATATAACTCCTATGTCTATGAAACTATAAGCCTGTAATATTTAGCCTGTACATTACAGAACTAAAAATAAAAAAAAAATTATTGGATGAGCAAAAAAAATTAATAAAAGGTGCAAAATTTATCCTTTAATTGAGTGACAATATCAACCATTCAGATCACAATGAAAGAAAAATCGCAGAGGTTTGAACTCTTGAGGGTTTGTTCGGGATCATGTGAGATTAAAAGAAAGTAGAAAATACCCTAAGTCTATTCATTATTCGTAAAGTTATCTGAAATTCAGCGAAAATCCTTAAATATCCAATTTTTTTATTTTGTTTAATCAAAATTCTTGCACGCAAAAATTGTTTTAACAATAAACGATAAGAATGTCTTATAGAGGATACTTTAAAGGTTTCAAATCCCTGCTTAAATTTTTTTGTACGATCATTAGTTCTCAAATAATTAATTATCAAAGCCAAAATGGGGATTTTTGCTTTGAACGATGATAACTCGGCGACAAATTATCGTCTTGAACAGCTCAAATTAAAGGGGATGAATCAAAGCTAAAAGAGCTGACAGGTAGGACTGTCAAGAAAAATATTGAAGCTCGCCGAAAGTGAAGCAAACATTTGGACATTTTTTTCCGCTAGATTTCTTATGATTTCTTGAAGATGATCAACGATAAAAATTTTTTACTTTCTGATCTCGAAACTACAAACTTGAAACCTCAATTTACTTTTTTTTATTGCTCTACAACTATTTTTCGCCAAGATGAGCCTCTTGAAAATTTCCTAAAAATGTAGGATTTTTTTATCCTTTAATTTTTGTGACTAGTATATTATTTTATTTCCAAATAGTGCAATCAAAATGATACAAGAGTACTTTTTACTGCAAAATAGTACTTATATTTATTTTTTGAGTATAACTGACCATACAAATTGAATTGTATTGACGCTATACTTTCGTCTATACTATACCTATACAGGGTGCTTCTTAAGTAGAGGTTAAAAATCCAGGGGCGTATTCTCTGGCCAAAAATAAGGGTTCTTTGTTATACAAATGTGGGGTCTTGGACAGCCATGTCCAGCTACAGTGTGTCAAAAATTAAGTAATTTTTAATTTCTAAACCACTTGGGATAATTTAACTAAATTCGATGTGCATATATAGTATAAAACTAGGTATAAATAAAAAAAATTACCAAATTGATTTATTTGATCTAGTGTATTTTTACACAGTTACATAAATTACTTAAACATGTCTTATGTTGTGTATTGTCAAATTAAACTTATTTTTTTTAAGATTAAGTTTTAATAATGGCTTATGCCCTATTCAAATGCTGAAATGGCCAATATGGTTTACATTTATGGACTTGCAGATGAAAATGGCACTGAAGCTAGGCGAATTTATATGGAAAGATTTCTAACTCCAAATCCAAGAATGTTCAGAAATAGAAATGTTTTTCAACGTCTTTCGGAGTCAGGCTTATTTCAGAAAGGTCCAATTCTTGGAAGACCTTTGAGTGTTAGAACACCTGAGTTGGAAGAAGCTATTCTACACGAAATTGAAGACCCAAATACTATAGTATTAGGAAGATCGCTGCAAATCTTAATGTGAATCATAAATTAGTTTGGTCCGTTCTGAACAGTTATACCCGTATCACATACAAAAGGTTCAAGCCTTACTATCGCCAGATTATCCTGCTTGCCTACAATTTTGCCACTGGGTTTTGCAAAAAATTGAACAAAATGTTGACTTTATCGCTGGCATATTGTTTACCGACGAAGCTATTTTTTCCAGAGATGCTATAATGAACTTCCACAATAAACATGATGGAATTTCGAATTCAACATCAGTTTTCTATGAGTGTATGGGTGGGTATTATTGGAAATTTTATTGTTTTTCCTATGCTCTAAGAGAAAGAATGTGATTTATGAACGACGGGGCTCTCGCACATTCGGTAATAACGTAATTGGAAAGGCACTCAAGAACCAGAGGTTAACTTTGGCCTTCCAGATCACCCGATTGAACCCTATTGATTTTTTTCTTTGAGGACAAGACATTAGTTTACAAGGATCACATTGAATCTGAGGAGCACTTGCGTTAACAAATTAGCTAGTTGTGATGTGATAAGAGCACTCCTGGAATTTTTGCACGTGTTCGAGCTGCAATTTCAAGAAGATCTGAAGCATATATTTAAGCAGAAGATAGCCATTACCAACATTTGTTATAATAAATTATAGTAAATTAATTCCATTGTTAATTAATTATTTTGTTATTATTGTAAGTATCATAGAAATGCACTTGATCAAATAAATCAATTTTGTTGTCTATCGGTTTGTAATACAAGAAAGTGTAAAGAAACAAAAAATGAAGATAATACAATGGCGCATATGATGACCTATGTTGCATGTAATATTATACAGGGTGATCATTTTTTTTGTTGGCAAGTAATGATCGATGATACCCACACCGCCGCCACTAGTAAGTTTCTAAAGCTGGTAACTTTTTGTTTCATACCTACTGTCATACTAAATAAGCACACCGAATTTGGTTAAATTATCTCGAGCGGTTTAGAAATTAAAAATTGTTTTTCTTTTAATGTTTGACACGCTGTAGCTGGAGAATGGCTGTCCTAAGACCCCACATTTATATAACAAAAAACCCTTATTTTTGTCCACAGAATACTCCCCTGAGTCCCCTGACCTCTACTTAACAAACACCCTGTATAGTCTACCACCTACCTCCTTCCTACATTGACTGTTAGTTCCAGAAAATAAATGTTACATCAATCGTAGTTGATTATGATTACCAAGTTATTTTGTTGTAAAGTTGTTTTTCATCGCACACATTGAACGTGCCAAAAGGTCCGGTAAATATGAGACGGTAAGACAGAATTTTAGGTAAGTTTATACGAGTATCGGGTATTCCCATAAAAATATTAATTAATTATAAGGTTATTGCGATTAAGAATTATTTTTATCAAGATTTATCAACATATCTGTTATAAGGACCAATTAATTAATCTATCACATTTACGGTCAATGTTCCAAGAACACACACGTCGTCCTCAAATAAAACTTATAGATTAAATTCTTCAGTATTTTTTCAAAGATTACCTAAATAAAAATGTGTTTCTCTGACTGGTTTTAATACACTTCGGATATATTGTGGATATAGGTTTACCATTGAAAATTAAATTGACTATTTATTGAATTAATTATAAACTCCTCTTCGAACCCTTACGATGATTTAATTTAAATAATACTGTAATTGATTTAAGATTACATTAATAGAGATTATATTCTTAGAACTGATATACGCTAGTGTATTATTATCACACTAAACCAATGTTTTGTGGTAAATTTATATATAGCTGAAATAAAAACCAAGACTAAACAACACCTAATCATAATGTTAAAATAAGTGTAATTTAATAACTTTATCCTCTTTCAGTTTTTCCACAATTCCAACATACCCTTCATTCTTACTAAAATCACACTGCATACTATTCACCCTTAAATAAAACTACCTTCTTATTTTAGTTAAAAGACTGTATGTGTAGAAAAATGTGGTTTTATATACCCTTTGACTTAATATAAATATTATGAATAAAGAACACGGTACTCTTCAGCAGACCAAGATTTGGATATGGTCTCATCAATGTCACATTTGTGTAACCTAAAGTTTAGTGAACATTGAGCTGATATAACTTTTCATCTAAAGGTTCCACAAAACAACTATGATTAAAAGATCACTTACAAATGATAGGCTATGGTGAAGTGAGATCATGAATTCCAATATTTTTCCAATCACTGACCACTCAAGTCAGTTTGAAATATCAAATTGCTTTCTAGAGATGTTTCTTGGTGTTATCAAAACACGAACCGATCCAGGAACACTGATTTTAGATTCGTTTTCAGCGGGTTCAAAAAACTATGGGATACACACTGATCTGGTCGACGACCCAGCACGTTTTTCCTTTGTGGTGCTTTTGTAATAGTAATAATAAACGGTGAGATGCTGTTTAGGCATGTTCTATTTAATCCTTCATTACAGGAAATAAGTGTCCAACTAATTTATATTTTAGTACGTGTTTTCTTACATAGATATGCTGCCTAAACAGTCCTTGATCTTAATGTTAGAGATTTTGTTTTATAAACATACCGAGTAAGCATAATAAGAATAGTTAGTATTTATGTATTTGTATATTAGAACAATATTAAGAATGGGTTCTAGGATAGTATACAGGGTGATTCAGAACTTATCCAAAAAATAATAATTTTGGATGTTCAGGGGACCCTTATAAATACAGTTTTGTAAAGAAAAAATCAAAAAGGGCAGTTCGAAAATGATTTAAAAATACACTTCTGCACGGCACTGGAAACTGGTCTACTGTAAAACCTGACCTCGCACAATACGACCGGCATGGCGGTGTGATAAAAACGGACAAACACTTTCGCAAGGAAAGAAATATGTAAATAGAATTTTATCGCACCTATTTTATATCGGCAAATTCAACTGCTTTTGCTTTAATTAATTAATAAAATTAAACTGTGTTATTAAATAATAAAATCATATGACATACCCGATGTTACAACAATTGTTCAAAATTTTTCTCCACCAACGTGTAAACACATTTGGTTCCGTCTTACTCAGTTTCTACGAATTAACACAAATGTTGTCTTGCTTCACCATAACACAAATGCTTCACCATAAATTAAAACGATATCCATCAACTCCGAATTGCTATACACGCAAACCATATTTGGCACTAACTACCCATTTTTGACACTAACTACTAAGAAAACCATTGTAAACGCTACAGATAACAGGTAAATACTATCGCAACGACGATTGCAAAATCCGATTTCAGTATTCGGAGTCGCTGAAGCCACGTGGCTCTTCCCGCGTATTGCGAATGACGCTAGAGACTATAGTTGTCCAGCTATGTAGTGGTTGAATGTACTATAACTTAAATAATTTTTTCTCGGAAACTATAAGGATTTTACAAAAATTTTTTTGCGATATTGACTCCATATCTCATGCCGCATCTATTCCCAAATTTTTTTGGTTAAGTTGTGAACCACCCTGTATATTTCATTACTATTCTAAATTATTGTAACTAGACTACCCAAAACTGATAAAAATTTTATAATAAGAGCAAGACAATATTTTTAAAAGGTAAAATTTTCCTCGTTTCTCTTTACTGATCCTTTTAAGGATATTAATAATTACTGCAAATTTTTATTGTTAGAAATAATGCAATAAAACTCGGAAATGTTGTAAAACGTTATAATTAAATTAACTTCGAACAGTAAGTATTTTACATGCTACGTAGTTGGTGTATATCTAATGAATGCCTCCAGTCGGTCCTTATTCCGCTCTAGCCAGAATGTTTATTCTTTCTTCCCCCTTCGCTTCGGATCCCGCACACTTAGATGTCTAGATGCCTCTCGGTGTTTACGTCCGAGATTGGGCATCAGTCATCACTTTCCGACATTATAATAATGAACTTTTTAATATATATTCGCAATTAAAAGCACCATCACCCTCTAGAGATCCAATAATGTCTTTTTGGTCGGACCAGCCGGCTGCCCAGCTGGCCTCTTAAAGTCCATCCCAAGCACAGTATACTAATCAAAAGTACCTATACTGTTATCCCAAGCAAAGATCCTACCTGCGCCCATGAATGTCATGTATGTATGTAGATACAAACCTCGGGTATTCCCACACTGATATTTTGCGATATACACATATTATTCCAGTTGCATTTATCAAATTGGATAAGATAAAATATTACACATATGCAATAATTATATTTAGGTAGGGCTGCAATTTTCTAAGAACATTTAATGGTTATCACATCTTGAAAACATTTTTATTGAGATAGATATTGTTTGATAACATATTTATATGTAGATACTTAGCGGAAAATTTTATATCATTATTCGTCAATAAGGAGATTTTCTATTCAACTTATTCCGAACTACTATAATGTTAATAGAAATTTGTTCATTTTCAATTCGTTAGTTTAGCTTTTCATCAGTTACTAATTTGTGGATTATATAAAAAAAACTTAATCAAAACAAAATACGGAAGGCCCGCTCAAATAGGTACCTATACTTAATAGATTTTACTGACGATTTAGATAACAATATTTTTTAATATATAAATAACTTATTAATATGTATATGAATAATTTACACGGTTTTCTGTTAAATAAATAAAGATTGGGCCATAATTTGATTCAGAAAATTAATTAAAATATTAAAAAAGAAACATCTACGTCTTTGTATTTACTATTTTTTTCTTGGAGAGGTAATAACTGGTAGGTATATAAGGAAATACGATATATGGTTTTGTACAATATTTACTGGACGAACCGTTATCTGTTTTGTATTCGAAAAATAAAAACTATTACCTACCAAGTCATATCGTTGTAATTCTACCTAGATAACATTAGGTATATATGTCGGAGACACTTTTGTGGACATGGGAATTAGTTTACTATGTTGTCTCCATCGAAATAATACACGGGTGACGTGACACTATTTATTACAAATACGGGAGCTGTTATACAAGTTATAAAATAGGAACTAACGGTCCGCCACTGTCAGCCCTAGCAACCTGTTCACTACTTTTGTATCAAAACAGTAATACCAGTAATACTAATAATAATAAGAGCCACATGGCTATGGTTGTGTCATCAATTGAATGATCCAGTTGCTTCCCGAGCTTTCAGTTTTGTTCCGTTCACGGGGGCGGTACCCAGTGCATTCCTTTAACCTATCAGTTTACTTTTTACCAAACATGACCATATAAGGAAGTGTTTACAAAAGTTAGATAATGATGGTCTTCCACACACAGACTAAAACTTAACCCTCAAGAGATAATATTTCTGTAACATAAACAAAAACAATCTCTCAACATTCCATCGACGTCGTTCTTCGAGTGGCTACGAATTCATAAGCGGTTACAAGGGTGATGCCGACACGGCCATCCTGAAATAGTGCACGTCCTCGTGTACTTCCCTTACTGAATAATGTCTGAAATAAGAGTGGAAAATTAGTCACTACTCGTCCATCCTGACAATATTTTGTTTTTATAAGGCGGCTTTTAACAAATAAAAGATTTTCTTATTTATCATGATTTGTCCAGGTAGCACACGTACCTCTTCCGGATATACCGGGCTCAACTAAATGCTCAAAATAGATACCTACGTATCTCTTCCGGCCACGCCGGGATCGACTAGGTACACAAAATAGATAATTACGTATCTCTTCCGGCCAACCCGGGATCAACTAAATTCACATGTATCTCTTCCGGCCTCGCCGGGATCAACTAAATACTCAAAATAGACACTTACATATCTTTTCCGGCTAACCCGGGATCAACTAGATACACACGTATCTCTTCCGGCTAAACCGGGATCAACTAAATACTCAAAACAGATACTAATCTCTTCCGGCTAAACCGGGATCAACTAGAAAAGCTAAGATTAACATAACAGCAACATACCGTGCCTCATTTAACTAAAATTCGCAGCTAATATAATGGCAACATACTGTTTCGTCTGATTAAAACTTTGCAGCTGACAAAAAAACATTGAATTTTAATACTAATAATTTGGTTCAATAATTTTTGGTCGATATAGGCCCATTCTTACTATCAATGTCAGAGCTTGGATCAATCAAAATTTCACCTTGTCTTTTGTGGCACGGTAACAAGCTGATCATGTGCAAATTTAAATGTTGTCCCTTTACTTTTCTGTGTAGGTTTAATTACTTCATAACAATGGTTATTTAATGCTCCAACAATCTTCTAAGGTCCCCGAAATTTTGGGTCAAGTTTGAAAATCATATTTTTGTTAACTTTACTGTACACGTAGTCATCTACTGAAAAAGGTTTGATAGTGGCTCTTCCAATATTGTTTCGACTTGTGTCGTATCGTGTTACTTTTATCATATTTCCCTTGCTAATTTCCGAAGTTCGGATAAAGGTAAATTATCTTGGATTATTCTCATGAATTAAGTCACGAATTTATTGGTAAACAGTGTAGTTTTACACTGCTACAGGCTTTTCCAAGTTTTTTGACGCATGAATCAGTTCTACCAACGAATCAAAGAAGCAAATAAATTTCAAAAATGTTACCTTTCCACTCATAATTGTATACAGCAGCGGTACCGTTTTGACACATAATATATAAATATTAGTATTTGTGAGTAACAAATCAGCAAAAACAATACAAATCTAGTACGACGCCACACAATTATTTACATATTCCAATCACATAACCTCATTACTGATCTGAGGCTGGAAATCTGTTGGGTTGGTACTTCCGAACTTCACGAAGAAATTGACGAAAATTAGAACATGCTTGAATTCGTCAAGAACTTGATGAATAAATTCATGGAGTTATTTGACAGCAGATTTGGTGCATTGCACTTGTCCAATTTCTTGATGGAGCGACATCATGAATTAATTGACCAACAAACTGTCAATGCAAAACAGCTACAAAGAGTGGGTTGGTGTCTCAAATAAAATCTCAGCAGGGCTAAACCCGGTCGCTCGACTGTTTGAGGAATTTAAAGCTAATTAAACTTCACCCAAGTTATCTTGCTGTTCTCTCTTCAGTTTCAACTGTAGTCAACATATTTTTTTTTTAAAGTTTTCAGACACGTTTTACTTGCCCATTTGTGCGAATGGAGCCTTCTTCAATAAAATGAAGTTCGATATTAAAGAACAAAATGTACGAAATTCGGTGCTTGTGAAACATTTATTTACCTTGATCACTAATTATACGTGAATGACAGTCAAACAAGTGAATAAATTCTCTTAAGATAATTAAGTGCAGACGTAGCAGTTAGCCATCGAATACGGCGTAAAATAACAAATTTAGTGAAAGCATGTATGATTACAAAAACGTATTCTTTATTGTCGCTTTTGTCTATTAATTTTCCAGAAATAAATAGGGTTGAAAAACTTTAGGTAGCGGGTGTATAAGAATTCGAATCTTTCACGATTTAGTTTTACATGTATTGCATAATAAGCAATTTTCAACAAATTTACGGTTTTAGACCTATTAAGGAACCAGTAGGGTTCATAAAGTTTATCTAAAGTCTTCTGTCAGCCCAGATGTTTTAAATAAGTGTACGTGATTTATGACAGACCAGGTAGCCGACCTAGGAACTGCGGCTAAATAATACGATCAACCATTTTTTTTTTTCAATTTTAAGCAGCGGTGTATTATTTCCAATATCGTAAGTTTTGGCTAGATCAGAGTCGAGTTCATTTGATTTTAAGTTGGCAATTATTTTAACTATAACATTGCGTTGTTGTGTGACTGTATGCCAATCTTTATGAAAGTTTATAATGTGAACGATATGAGTAGAATGGTTTCCTTTACGAGTCACACTATCACTATTATTATCGGTAGGATTTCAGGAGAAAAAAACCTGCATGTTTCATCTGTCTCCCCTGGTTATAAAATACGTCAAAGTTAAATGACTACAAATATGCCCATCACCTATGTGCTTTAGGAGTTAAATCGTGTTTTCTGTAGGAAGCTTTTAAGGAGTTGCAATATGTAAAAAAACTGTAAAATGTTTTCCAGATAGGAAATGGCGAAAATGTTTGACAACGTTAACAAAAGCTAGAATTTCTAAAAATCATACGAATAACAACGAGGTTCGCACTAAGTAATTCTCTTACTCAAATATTCTACAGGGTGACAAAAGAAGTCCCCTTTTTTCGATAGAGTCTGAGTGAACAGGGATCTGATGAAAACCAGATGCCATGTTAAGTGAAGTAAAATAGTAGGCTAAGTGCACTCTGTTAATGTGATCGTTTATGAGCGGCAAAGGATATTTATTAGGTACAGTAATGGCATTTAGCTCCCGATAGTCAATACCTACATATGAGGTTCGAACCATGTTTCATTTTGACTAAAATCATTGGACTAGAAAAGAGCCAATTACTAGGAACGATTATTCTAACTTGCAATAATTTATCTGTTTTATTACGTACAAAATCTCGTTCAACAGAGACTGTCGATAGGGTCTTTTTTTTTAACGTATGTAATCGGGTCCTTCAAACGTATCTCTAAGCTATCTGTTTTCACGGTATTTTGACAAGAGCCTCATTAAGTTTTGTTTATCGCTACCCTTAACATCGGTTTGTATGGCATCAAAATTTACAACTAGAGTTTGTACAAGATATTCTCGATAGAAAAATAAGCCATCTGCGTTATATCGCACACTGATATTTTGTTCTATTAAATCTTTACCTTTAATAATTTGAGCAGACATAAAATTATCGGGCACAACAAAAATAATTATTTGACTTGAATTTCTTGAATTACTACGACTATTAAAATTTGAATATAAGGTACTTAAGAAAGAGCCAGAATCAATACCCCTCAGCGAGTTTAAATAAAACGTCCACCATCAAAGTGACCTACGTAACTTTCGTTAACAAGAGAGCAATCTAAACTTGTGTCAAATACAAAAGGAAAGATCTCACCAGAATTCAGCTTCAACTATCCATATCAACTGGCTGGGTCTGCTTTTCACCCATACATACTGACTCTTTTCACAGGAATGTCGGACTTTGGTTTTCTGACTATAGATGGGCAGTTGGGAGCAACATAGTCCGGTCTTCAACACCTTTAGGAAATAACAACCCTTGATGACGATTCTTGACGATTTCTACAATGGATTTATCGATGTCCATTCCGATCGCAGGTGTGACATTTCACTGGGAAGTTAAGGCTACTTTCGTGCTCGGAAGATGGGGCGCGACGCTTCGTTCCAGTATGATGACCGGAAAGAAATAGCGCCGGACGCTTACCAAGTCTCCCTTGCAGCATAGCACACATACTTTTAGCATCGTTCGGCTGCTCTAGTTGAAATCTTCGTCTAACAAGACTT
>NW_019426062.1:25439-33670 GCF_000390285.2 Anoplophora glabripennis
GTGGGTAGGAGGGGCTGTCTGTGTGTTTGTGTAGTGTTTTGTGTCGTGTGTGTGTCTGTGTTTTGTGTTTTTGTGTTTTTAGCTTTGGGGTACTGAGGGCACCCCATATAGCTGGCGGGGTGTGGCCCGGCGCAATTTGCACACCTGGCGGGCGTGTCTTTGGCCTTTTTGCATACGTGCGTGCTGTGGTTTTCGCCACATTTTACGCACTTTGGCTCAGCTGTGCACCGGGTCTGGCCGTGGCCGAACCGCTGGCACCGGTGGCACTGTGTGGCAACCCGCTGCTTTCGCTGCAGCTCTACTCGAACCACGAGCGAGCAGCAGCGGGTTACCTTCAGGATGTCCTCCTGGTCCTGTGGGGCCTGAACTAGGACCAGGGGCATTTCCTGTTTATTTTGACGGCTCGCCATGCGGTGCACTATTGCGCCGGGGAACCCTTGTCTTGCGATAACACCATTATTAGTTCCATTTCGTCTGGTTTACTTTTTGTCACCCACAAATCTGCTATTGCACATCACCCTTCGGGGTCGACAAATCTCGAAAACGGGTCAAATTGAGGCATTTTGACATTGCCGCACGATGAAACAGGTAACACAACACTACCGGAAGTCGAGGACAATTGTCTCTCTAGTTTTTTCACTCTTTCCAAAGCTTCATCACGGATTTTTCGCACACTCACTTTTCGCACATTTCGTCCTTTTGGCCGTACGAATCCCACTTCTGATGTCGGAGACACTTTTGTGGACATGGGAATTAGTTTACTATGTTGTCTCCATCGAAATAATACACGGGTGACGTGACACTATTTATTACAAATACGGGAGCTGTTATACAAGTTATAAAATAGGAACTAACGGTCCGCCACTGTCAGCCCTAGCAACCTGTTCACTACTTTTGTATCAAAACAGTAATACCAGTAATACTAATAATAATAAAAGCCACATGGCTATGGTTGTGTCATCAATTGAATGATCCAGTTGCTTCCCGGGCTTTCAGTTTTGTTCCGTTCACGGGGGCGGTACCCAGTGCATTCCTTTAACCTATCAGTTTACTTTTTACCAAACATGACCATATAAGGAAGTGTTTACAAAAGTTAGATAATGATGGTCTTTCACACACAGGCTAAACTTAACCCTGAAGACATAAGAATTTGGTACTCTAATATTTCTGTAACATAAACAAAAACAAATCCTCAACATTCCATCGACGGCGACAGTTCTTCGAGTGGCTACGAATTCATAAGCGGTTACAAGGGTGATGCCGACATATATTATAAATTATTCATAATTAAATTGAAGTGTATATTTAAATTGATTAAAGGAACAGTTAAAATATTTACATATTGCAATAATCAAATAATCCCACTTATTTATCTAATTATATCTACATATTTTATGTTGCAAGTTCTGCAATTTTCTTTGAACACTATATGCAGTTGGGGTTGCCAACATTTCAGTAAAATAGTAAAATCTATATTTATTCGACAATTTCAATTCTATACTCGTCGCTGCCATGACGAAATAAGATACATACCTTTATAAATATTATGTAATGTTATATAATTTTTTAATCTAACGATACATACACATGACACAAAGCACTAGAGAAGAATTGGTATGAAATGTCTTGTATTTAAAGACTTTTAATAGCCACGTCCGTGTTGTAATAGCATTGGTTGGAACTACACCACAGATAGAATAGAAAGTTAGCTCTTCCCGCTAATTTCCAAAAACTTGGGATCTCATTCACTCGCGGCGCTGCTGCCGACTTTATAGTTGAAACAGAAGTACAGAGATAGCGCCACATATTTGAATTGTTGTTAAGTGAATCACAGAAAATACCACCGTCACGCACCTAGATGTCACGCAATTACGAATAACGTATTACATATATAGATTATTGTTTTAACACAGTTTGTTTATTGTTTGTTTAATTAAGCGTTGTGGTTTTACTTTGTTTGGTTTATGGTATTTTGTAGAGTATACAAAATCTGTGTTTGTGGAGTATACCAGAGTATACGTTGGATTGTGAGCTTATGATTTGTTTTATATACTAATAATGAAACTTATTTTTATATTATTTTATTGTGAATTAGTGTTAAGTGATACATAATTTAGAACTTTTCATAATAGGTAAGCAAGTCTACATTTGCATTTAAATTTGAAGTGTCTTTGTTTTCAAATAAAACATGATTCTCATTTTAATTCGTTTTGGTAGGGAATTGCGTAGAAAAAAACATTGAAGATCATGGAAGATTTACAACCCATACCACTAAAGCCAAAAAGATGCTGTGTAACAAACTGTAGAAATCTGCCAGGCTCACGACATAGGTTTCCTAAACGTGATATAAATATTTTCAAAAAATGGGTGAACATTATTAAACCTCCTAACTATGAATCATTAACAATGGACCAAATATATAATAAATATTATGTCTGTGAGGAACATTTTTTATCTGTTTTGTTCAAGGAACAAAAAGAAAATTAACTTTTACGGCAGTGCCTACTTTAAATTTACCTGGTGAGTTTTATCGATGAAGTGTTTTATTAAAATTTTCTCTTAAATATGATGTATATATATAGGACAACAACATATATGCATGTCACGATATTATATAATTTATATAATATAATTCAACTTATATATCAGCGGTCGGCAACTTGGGAACCGCGGTCCAGGTCAGGACCGCGGAAAGTAAAATACTCGACCGCCAAACATTTTTTGAAAGTATAAATTACTCAAATAAATTATCTAAAAAATATTTTTTTTTACATTTGAGTGCCACCCTTATCATTTTTTCTAATATTTTACAATTGTGTGACTGATTTGAATTCTTAATGGTTAGTAAGCAGATTAAATTTGAGTCCAAATTAAAATAAAAAATGGTAAGAAATATTAATTTTTTTTCTGGACCTCATTAAAAATTTTCAAAAGTATCTGGACCCCACCTAAAATTACTTGCCGACCCCTGTTATATATGTTGAATTCGTGCCTCCACTGTAGTTGTACTAGGGAATAAATGATACTAGCTTATTTATATCCAAATTTATAATAAACAAAGAAAATTTTGAAAGTCAACAATAACTAGTTAAAGAAATTATAGTATCTATCTACGACTGTCATGTAATAACTAGGTATGAATTTTAACATTACTTCAAATGGCAATGGCAATAACCTATTTTTCCATATGTACTTTTGTTGTTTTATTAACACACAAACACATTAAATAAGAACTGTTGATGATGAGGTAATGAAAATTGTCATAGATAGAAAACAGGATATAATATAACATCGGCAGTCGTAGATAATATGTTGTCCCACAACATGTGAAATATTACATTATTACCTCAAACCCCTCGTATGTGCTTACGTCATTACTTAGATTACACATCTTGTGGTACAACATTACATGTGTGCGATAGTAATGTTTATGTGTCTCACTTGTTATACGTAAATAACTATTATTTCTATCTATCGAATGTGAATTTGAACCTGCATTGGCAAAGCATTATATTTGTTTCTACACATATTGACATTATATCTAATAAGTAATAAGTTTGAATTTTGTTTGAGATGAACCAAATGTTCAAGGAATGGAAACCTTGGCAGCAAATGTTATATCACCAGCATCACAAGAAAAAGTGGATGATCAAGACACAACAAGTTTAGTAACTAATGTTATACCGTCTACATCACTAGAAAAATTTGATGATCAGGAAACCGAAACTTTGGCAGTAAATATTGTGTCACCAACATCATTAGAAAAAGTTGAAGAACCTAGTACTTCCCATGTAAAATCAAATTACATTGAAGGAAGAAATGAACCACATAAGTAGTACCTACCATCATGTTTGGTTGAAACACAAATTCAATATATTACATGCACATCATGATATAATTTATACAGGGTAGGTCTATAAGTAATGGTACATAGAGTAACTAGTGATTTATGACCTCAAAATAATGTGATCTGGCCAAACTTACCTTAGTCCAAAAGTTGATAGTTACAGGGTGTCAAAATTAAAATTTGATTTTCATTTTTTTTTTAATAACATTTGAAATAATTGAGGGATTCAACGCCCCTCTGAACTTTTATAATTCACAAATTTTTTGTTACAGACTGACTTATTTTCTGATAACAAAATGTCTTTTTGAATCAATTTCTCATCAAAAAGGTGTACCTCTTTAAACGGTAATTCCTAGGGAGGAATTAACATTTCCAAGATACATTTAAATTGTTCAATGTGATTTCAACTGTTTAGGGTGATATGAAATAAATAGGCAATACAGTAAATGTTAATAGATGACGTTAAAGTAAAACAATTATTAACATGTCTTAGTAAAATGTCACTCATTACCGCGATACAGAGTATTTGATGTGAATTTTTTTGGCAAGAAATTGGAAAATTCGTTTGAATCCACCAATTACTTCAAAGGTTATTTAGAAACATTGAAAATAAAATGTTAACTTTTACACTCTAACTCGGTTACTATTAACTTTTTGAACTAAGGTAAGTTTGACCAAATCGGATTATTTTAACGTAATAAATCACCTGCTACTCTATGTAGCATTACTTATGGTCCACTCTGTATAACATAATTCACACTGTCAAAATAATTTTGTATAGTTTATCACAGTAAATCAATTGATTAGGCTATCAAATGTCTATGTTATAATGACTCAATATAATGACTGTCAATATAAACCAAATAAACCTTTATAAAAAAAAATTGCAAAATGATTAAATCCGAATTGTATGTATCAAATATTATATGTATAAAATTTCAGAGTCAAGAAGAGGGCACCCAATTTTAAAGGAAGTTAATGTAACTCGAGCAGTTGACTTAACTCCAAAAGCGAAGACTCTCTATAAAATGATAAAAAAATATAGTAATCGTATGTATGGGACAAAAAAATCTATTAAATCTTTTAAATCAAGATTGGCGGAGGCAGAACAATTGGCTAAATCTGACACATTCCATAATCTTTTAGAACATATTAATGATGTCACTTATACATTTATTCAGTCAGATACGCAATCAGAAACGTCGTCCCAAAGCTCGTCGATATTCTATTGATGAAAAAATACTCGCTTTGTCAATATTTAAATCCAGTAGAAGAGGATACCGTTTACTATCAAAACTATTTGCATTACCATCAGTTAAAACACTTATACGAACTTGTTAAATAAAATTTCATTGAAGCCTGGTATAAATGAACATATGTTTAGTTCACTTAAACAAGCGGTTGCGAAAATGAAGAGAGAACAGGATAAACTGTGTATATTAATTTTTGACGAAATGGCTATTGATTCATCAGTTCACTTCAATAAAAAAGATAATTTAATTATGGGTTTAGAAGATTATGGTAATGAAAGATATCGAAAATTTGCAGATCATGCCAATGTATTCATGTTACGAGGGATTTATAAGCAATGGAAGCAGCCTATTGTGTTTACGTTTAGTGATGGGCCTACCAAATCTGATAAGTTAGTATATATGATAAAAAAAATCATAAAGAATTGTTTTGAAATTGGATTAGAAGTAATTGCAACGGTGTGCGACCAGGGTGCTGCTAATCAACTAGCTATTAATAAATTGATTAATGAAACTGACCAGAGAATGAAGATCGAATTTGGTGAAAATCGTTACTATGGTTTCTTAATAGAAAATAAAGAAGTGGTACCGTTATTTAATGTTCCACACTTATTTAAAGGATTAAGAAACAATTTATTGACAAAAAATCTTCAATTTACATATAATGATAACATTAAACTAGCTAAATGGGAACATATCGAACAATTCTACAGACTAGATTCTCATGAACCTACCTTACGAATATGTAGCAAGTTAACAGACAACCACAATGGACGCAGTAAAAGTGATCCTGCATCAAAGCCTTTGAAAGGATGTATAACTAAAAATTCTGTGCATGAAACCTTTTGGAATCGTTCTCTAGAGGTATTACAAAGCATGTTTTATATTTGCCTAATAAAAAACAAATGCATTAAGGTCCCATCAGTGAAAAATCTGATATTCACTATAAAAGGTTTTTTATATTTAAGGAAAATATTATTAAATAGAAACTTTTCCTATATGATGACGGGTTCATTTAATCAAGACCCATTGGAGAATTTCTTTAGTTATATAAGGAGTCATGGTGCACGAAATACCAACCCTGATGTGTCACATTTTACAACTTCTTTTAAAACATTGCTCGTAAATAATTTTATGAGTGCTCATTCGCCTTACTCAAATTGCGAAGAAGATATTAATACCATTTGTTTAGACAATTTAAGAGAATTTCTATGCAGAGAATATATTGCCGGAGTACAACCAGTCGATAGTTTAACAGAAGAAAGCATTTCTCATCCTGAGATTCAATTCTATAGAAAAGTGAAAGTATCATCTTGCATTACAACATACATCAGTGGTTATGTTGCTAGGATTTTGTTAAAATATTTTAGCAATTGTGCTATATGCAAAAATAATATATGTTTTCAAGAAAATAGAAATTTAGTGGACCATGACTTTATTACAAGTAGGGAATTTAATAAATCAAACTTAACAAAACCAGGATCATTTTTAAAATATAGTGTAACACATTCCCTCAATTTACTTTTTTATTGGATACCACGTTTATGCGATAAAGGAAATTTTGTGCCACATTTAACTGATTTATTAAACCGTTTCTTAAATATGAAACTATTAGATTGTGTTAAACATACCATTAGTAAAAAAAAATAGTTCGTTTATTATCAGGTGTGTTCTGCATTGGCGGTGTAAAAGCGTAAATAACATTTTGAAAGGAAAAGATAGCAAATTTATAAATTTTTTAGTTAGCAATAAACCAAATTTGAATACAATAGATCCAATGAAAGTTTTAGCTAATAAAAAATATAACTCAAAGTTATAAAGAAAAAGAAAAACCACCTGATTGTGGAATACATTTATATTTCGTATTCTGGTTTTGGAAAGGGTCGCTCATGCTACAGCACTTTAGCCTCCATTGAGCCCCTTTTGTGCTTCCTCTCTAGAAAGATCAACCAATGTGGGTCCTCAACCAACCTATTTTTAAGTAGGTGATGATGGGGATCTATCACTATCATTTTATCACTTACTACATGATTGCATAGCGAGCAAAAATGGAAAACGTAACGTTTTCCATTTTTGCTCAAACGTACAAATTGGACAGAGATTGTTGTGTTATTTTTATAGTGTGAGTAGCATTATGTTTTATATTACTATTTAGTCTTAACAAATAGATGAACAACTTAGGTATTTACTGATATAAAATATTTATCATTTTTAATTGTTAGTTACAATATGTAAGTTCTGTTTTTAAATTACTTGTAAGAAATAAAATATACTGTAAGTAGTAAAAGAATTGCTATATTTTCTTAACCACCTTTATATTGACTTAATGAGCATGCTGTGTAATTGTTATTGGGCTATTTGTCCTCTTAACCCTCCGCCTGCAACGTGCTGTAGAAGTAAAATTCCTGCAACGTCGGTCTGAGAGACCGGATATCTAAAAAAGTCGAATAATATTGTCAGTTGTTATTTTTTTTGCGGTAACAAGTCCTTTAAACATCTTTTATTAAGCCTCGCTAAGTTTTTGATACATTTTATTATACTTTTGTGGCACAAAATAACCATGTAATTATACATACCATAGAACAGCAATATATTTGATAATGGGCATGCATAAAACAAAATAATATTTTTCAGTAAAAAAACTTCTAGGAGGATTAATTTAATGTACAAACTAAACAAAAAATATGTTTTATTCATATAAGTACATTTAGACTAAAATTCATAACTGGTACTACTCATCGGTATCTTCCCCTGTATAACAGTCATGACAAATTCCATGGAGGTGTTCAAGCAAAGGAACCGCGCCATTATTCTATGGCTAGAAATTGGCCTCAATGATTTGGGATCGAGGGGGATTATCCCTCTTTATCCTGCCTCATCTCGTGTAGGCCTGGACAGCCTTCGTAGGTGGGCCCCATCCGTCGTCTACCCCGACCGCAAATGCGGCCGGTGTAGGCGCTTTGTGGGACCTCCTTTTGTCCTGGCTGGGCCCCGCCGGCTAGGGCCCTTTCTTCTGGCGCTCTTCTTGCTTCGCCGGCTCGTCTGTGTAAACCCCGGGGGTAGTGTCATGTTTATGTGTGGTATGGTTGGGTAGGGTAGTGCGGCTATGCAGCCTGGGATGCGCTTTGCTAAGG